>NC_089533.1:1854735-2114735 GCF_963924715.1 Thunnus thynnus | reverse complement strand
AATGTGATGATTTCATGTTTTTCTTTGTCACACGAAATTGTAAACTGAATATTTTTGGACTGTTGATCAGACAAGATAAGATATTTTAGACGTCACCTTTTTAACTTAATTAAAACGGACATTTTCACTATTTTATGACATTTTATAGACAAAATGATTAATCGAGAAAATAATCTGCAGATAAATCGATCATTAAAATAATAGTTGCAGCTCTAAAAAAGAAGTTTTTTATCTGTACTACAGTCAGAAACTCAAAGATATTAAATTTACAGTAATATACCATGAAAAACAAACTAATTTTCAAGCAAAAATGCCAAAAATTCTTTGGTTCCAGCTTCTCAAATGTGTTTTTTCTTGTTCTATGTGACAGTTATTGGACAAAACAAGCAGACTGCAGTATGAGGCTCTGTAGTATGTTTCTTTTATTTATTCAAATACGTTTCCTCGTTCGTTTCTCTTCCAGCTTCCTCGTTCTACCGGACTCTTCACCACAGCCCAGTGAGAGTGGAGGTCAGAGGTCACGTGATCGTTCTGTTTATCACATCGTTAAAGCCTGGACGCCTTCAGTTTAACTAACTATCATTAGTCGTTAGTTGTTTGGTCCATGAAATGTTTACTGTCATAGAAAACTAAAGAAACCAGAAAATATTCACATTTAAGAAGCTGGAAACAGATAATTTGGACATTTTTTCTTATAAATCACTCAAAATGATTAATCAACTATCAAAATAGTCGTAATAATCGATTAATTTGCAGCTATATATATGATATAAAATAAAGAAAGGCAGCATGTCCTCACTATTCTCTTGAAAACTAATTTATAACGATTAATTGATGATATTTTTCTGTTGATCGACTGACTAATCGATGAATTAATTAATCCTTGCAGCATTAATTATAACCTTCATGAAGGTAAAGTTGACTACAGGACTGTTGGATTAGAGCTTTAACTAACTGTAGGACATAATAAATTAATATTAATTAATTAATATAAACTGGCAGCTGATTGGACATTTCCTGTTGACGTCAACGTTACTTTTAACCGGATATGCGTTAAATAAATTAACTAATATATTCTTAAATGTGGTTTTCTTGTTGTACGGAGGTGGATTTGATGCTACTTTATAATTCCACTTCACTAAATTTATTTATATAAATGATATATTTACATATTATTTATATATTTGTTATATATCCAATTACAGAGTGTAAACTTTTGTTTTCGGTAGTTTATTACCATCATATGACTTGAAACTGAAACTGAAACTGAAAGGATTGTTGAATAGTTGAAAGAACCGATTGAATATAAAGATTATTAATGTTTGATAGTTGTGATTATTATTACAGGAAAGAAGAACTCGGAGCATCAAACCAGCGAACCTGAACCTGAACCGACTGCCGTGATGCTAATTTAACGTTAGTTATTCACCGTTGGAGGCGGTTTAAGTGTTTCTGAGGCTTCACAACGTAACTGTTCACTTTTCACCAGTACCGCCTTAAATTAGAACAACATTACAGCTCATATTGTTGACGTATTTAATCGTTTGAGTGATTTTTAATCGATAAAACCGGCAGGTCTGTTAGACACTCACCGTTTCAGCCATGATTGTTTCTCTTTCCCCGCGTTACTGCCGCTGCTGCCTTCACGTGCTGTGGGAAATATGCAAACTCACTGCAAGCTGCCTTCACGTGCTGTGGGAAATATCTACCCTCACCCCTAATGGATGTGTAAATAAAGAGAACTGTTAACAGGAACGGCGCCGAGCTCAAGCGGGTAGCTCCCGGTATTAAAAGTGAAGCCAATGCGGAAGTGCCTTAAACCTGCATTCCCTCTAATGGCCAGCAGGGGGCGACTCCGCTGGCTGCGAAAACAGGTCTGTTTGTATGGAAAACGACCTTACTTCTCACTTGATTTATTATCTCAGTAAACTGTTTCCTGATGAAAAGTAACTAAAGCTGTCAAATAAATGTAGTGGAGTAGAAAGTACAATATTTCTCTCTGAAATGTAGTGGAGTGGAAGTATAAAGTAGCATCACATGGAAATACTCGAGTAAAGTACAAGTACCTTAAAATTGGACTTAAGTACAGTACTTACACAACCTTTTATGAGGCGATATCTTTAAGCTGCAACAATTAGTTGATTAATAAATTAGTGAATTGACAGAAAATATATTGCCAACTGTTCTGATAATTAATCATTTTGAGAAAAGGTGAATTGTCAAACATAAAAACGTTTTACAGGATGAGGAGACAGGGATTGTGATGTGAAAATATTAACAAGTATTACTTTTGGGGACATATATTTGGCATGTTACAAGACATAAGTGAACAATTAATTATAGATGTAATGACTAGCTGATAAACCAATCAGTTGCCAACTATGTTGATGTCGTCCATATGAACAGTGATGTAATCATTCCTGCTGTTCATGCTGGATATTAAAACATCCTTCATCAAATGTGCTTTCAGTGTAGTGACGGAGTAAGAAACTACATCAGACAAACTGTTATTCAAAGTATTTTCACTTTCATTTTATGTCATAAAACGTGCAGAGGAAGGTCTTTAAGAAATGAATCAAACACATTTTTCATTCTGGTCTTTACATACACAGCTGAATGTATTATACAGCGTTCATTCACACTCGACATATACAAAAAAATACAAGTTAGGCCCTTAAATTGGCCTTTTCAAGGCAGAATAACCAAACAAGCTTCAGTTCAGCTGCAGTTCCTCCAACAGCCACTAGATGCTGCTCCGTCTCCCTCCGTGTCGGGTGGTGATTTGACAAATAGTCTCATTTAAAAGATGTTCAGGGGTGTTTTTGCTTGATTCACAGTGCACAGATTCAGATTTTCACCTTTGTCGCAGGTAATTCCATCATCTATCAATACAAATTATGATCAGATCAGAGCTGGAGAAGCAGACCTGAGCCTATTTTCAGATTTGACAAATATTTCTGAACATCTTTTTGCCATTTCAAAATACGATAATGCTCCCAAAAACAGACTCCGTCGTGTCACCCTGCGGTCACTTCTTCTTGTTCTCCTTGCAGGCGACCACGTAGCGCTGGGCCACGTTGAGCGGCGGGGAGTAACCGTCGGCGTACGACGTGTCCTCAAACAGCACCGAGTAGTCGTCCTGAGGCTGCAAACACACACACACACACACACACACACACACACACACACACACACACACACACACACACACACACACACACACACACACACACACACACACACACACACGCTGAGGTCAGAGGCTGCAGGAGGTTTTTACTGTCGGCTCTACTTCCTGTTCATGCTGGATATTAAAAGATCTCCTTCAGATGTGTTTTCAGTGGAAGTGATGGAGTGTGTTTACTTTAAACGGTAAAGCTGAGTTTATGTAGATAAAAGGTGTGTTTGTGTGTGAATGTCTCCGTATCGGTCAGCTGACTCACTTGGTGTGTTCAAGAAACGCCTGAAAACTCAGCGTCGACTCAACACCTCGACACTCTTTAACCTTTTAGCAGTTTGTTGATTGCTGCACTTCTTTCTTTTTGTTTATGGTTTTTCTTATGCGTTTGTCTTCTTCCAGTCATTTCTTATTTTAATAATAAATAAAAGCGCCTCTTGTAATCAAACTTGTACCTGAGTCTCTGTCCTCTAAGTCCTCTGACTGTTCTGTCTCTTTTTGTAAGTCGCTTCAGATAAAAGCGTCTGTCAAAGCACTTTAAACGAGAGACTTTTAAATATGAGCTTCATGACCTTTTACATTTTAACATATCTTATATATATCATATAACCAGTGAGACTGAGTTCCTAAACTGGACTATTTATGCTGCTTTTCTCTGTTTTTGACTGATTTGCTTGTGTGGTTGGTTCTGATGGGAAATTAAAGTCGTTTAAATTTCAATTTGAAAATCAAATCTTTGAATCTTTTCTTGAAAAACAATACATTTTTTTAAACAAATGGAAAAAATAAAGAGAAGACTGATTCTGACTCTATCGAGCTTCCTTTCACATCTGGTTGGTTCATTTGGTCTTGAGAGAAAAAATGATCGATTGCCAACTTTTACAGGGTTTCTGCAAGACTTTAAGACATTTTAATACCACACAGAATGCAATTTAATATCTTTTTCTCGGTCTCGTTGTAGGGACAATAAAGTCCACAATTATTTATTAAGTACATGAAATTATTGAGCTTCATATCACATTTGTGTCTGTGCTTCCCAGCTGTAAATAACACTAATTCATAGTAATATAATGAATCAATGAACGTGACCTGGAACCTGATGGATGGATGAACCAGTTACAAATGAGTGAATGAATCCTTCCTGCAGCTGCAGCAGTGACTGTTTGCTGCAGGTCTGATGCTGCTGACTACTACTACTACTGTCACACCGTCTCACTGTAGTTTATAGATGTAAAACTTCTCCTGACAGCCGCAAACACACTTACGACTGTTACTGTCTACAGCAGCAAAGAGACAGAACATTTAAGACGTATTAATAACTTCTTTTTGGAGAATTCAAGGCTTTTAAAGGCTTTAAAGACCTGCAGAGACGCTTTGATTGGTTGTTGAAATGTATAAACACTAAATATTCTGATGGGAGTGTTGCTGCTTTTCAGACTTTTCTTGACTTCTAACATCCCTGCTGTTTGCTAAAAATACAGCTGAGCTGAGCGCTGAGAGTCTCACCCTGTGTGGAGGGGTGTGGATGAGGGCCCGGTAGAAGCAGGTGGTCTGGGGGTAGAGAGCCAGTACCAGCTGGTCCTTACTGAACAGGGCCTCGGGGTCCGTCTCTGGGTTGGCCTTCCACTGAGGCAGCGGGATGATCCGCCGTCTGCTCAGAGTGTGTCTCCTGATCACACAAACACACACCGATCAGCCACAGATGAAGTTGTTCTGACTGGTTTCATCTGCTGGTTTTCTACATATTTAGACTCAAACCAACATTGAATTTATCTACTAACAGTATTATATGTGTATCAAAGTTATTCTGATTCCTCCGTTGTATTAAAACTATTAAAACACATCAATGAGCCACAGCGCTGCACTAGGTGACGTGTTCATTCATCACCATGACAACAGCAAAGTGCCATGATGCTCCAGTGTTTTGTTGCCTCACGTTCAGACTTCTACATACAAACTATTGAGTTTTTCAGGTTTTGGAGTATTGAGGCTCCTGTCAGTGCAGGACATGCAGACGTCTTGATATTAAGGCTTCAACTCATCGTTTTGTCTATAAAATGATAGAAAATTGTGAAAAATGCTCATTATAATTTATCATAGTCAAAGGTGACGTCTCCATATGTCTTGTTTTGTCTCATCAACAGTCCAAAACCCAAAGAGTTTACTTTCATGTATGACAAAGAAAAGCATTAAATTATCACATTTGAGGGACTGAAACCAGCTCATATTTTGCATTTTTGCTAGGGATACACGATATTATCGTAATCGGTATCGGCCGATAATAGCGCTAAAATAAAATATTGGCATCGGTGAATTCTGCTGATTATGAAAGGCTGATATGTCGCCTTTCCCTCCGCCACCTGACTGGGCTTCCCTCGATGGGTTGTTTCACCCTGACGGTCCCGGTGTTTCCTCCGCAGGCTGCACTTCACTCAGCTGCTTCTTCCCACTTTAACCTGAATAACAAACCAGGGCTAACGTTAGCTGGGAGGCTAGCTGGCTGTGCTTCCCTCCGGTCAGCCTCTCAGCTAACGTTAGCCTCGGCTCTCTATGTGGAGCATCGAGCCCCGGTTTGTTATTCAGGTTAAAGTGAGAAGAAGCAGCTGAGTGAAGTGCAGCCTGCGGAGGAAACACCGGGACCGTCAGGGTGAATCAGAGGAGCTGCTGTGTTCAGTTGCAGAGACAGGAAATACTTCGGCTGACAGGATGTACCACTCTGTTTATAACGACAGTTGGCAACCAGCGTATTAGGTGCATTACCGCCACCTTCTGCTCCGGAGTGTGGACCAGAGATTAAATCCTACACATTAATCCTGTCTGTCTAATAAACTCAATGAAAACTCTACTGCTGCTCCCACTCGGCAGGTTCATTAATGTTTTAATGCTGAGCTCCTGAACTCCAGTCTTCCTCAGTTCTTCCTTCATATATTGTCTTTCTTGATCATCATTAGTATAATCTATGCTTGCATGTATAATAGTTTCCTCAGCCAGCTGGAAAAAAATATGTGCATATATCAGCATCGACGATCGGCCACAATGAGTTGGAAATATCAGCATATCAGATATTGGCAAAAAATCCAACATCGTGCATCCCTAATTTTTGCTTTAAAAGAAAAAATGAATAAAACAATTATTTGATTATCAAAATAGTTGCTGATTCATGGATTACTCGGCTAATGGTTGCAGCTCTAGTTGGTATTAAGAGGCAGGTTACATAAAGCTGATTAATCATCAATTCATAATGTTTGGAACAACATGAAGTTTGTAACCTTAAAGGATCAGAAAGATCAAATCACACACAGATGGACACGTCAGTGTTGTATGAAGACAAACTCACTCTTTGCCTTCTTCATCTATGTCGTCCACTTCGTACCTGCAGGGAGAGACAGAGACAAGTCAACGTGTCCTCATGTTCAGTCATGAAGGTCAAACTCGTCTTCCAGTGTCGGGGGGGGGTGATGTTCTTACTTGTTGGTGGAATGGTTGTAGCTGACCACCTCCGCCAGGATCCACTGCTCGTCTCCGTCCACGGCTTTCACCCTCGCTGCCACCTTGTCGCCCTGCTTGGCCACGTAGTCGCTGCTGGCTGGAGTCGCTCCGCACAGAGGAGGAGGACTGATGAAGGTCAACAGAGAGGAAAAACAGTCATTGTCTGCGTCACAGGAGCCCACCGACTGTTTCTACAAGAGTTATTTTAGTGTTTAGTGTTAGAATGTATTATAAATACATCATAAAGCTTTTAATTAACTCAACCTTTTATTTGCTGTTTTTTACTGTTTTATCTTTATCTCATGATTTTCTCTTTTTATCTTCTTACCTCTTTTAATCACTGTATTCTTTTTTATTGTTTATTGTATTTCTTTTCTCTCCTTTCTTTTAATATTTTTAAATATCTGTTTTTTGTTTGTTTGTTACTCTTTCTGTAAAGCACTTTTATTATGAAAGGTACTATATAAATAAAGTTTATTATTATTATTATATTATAAAGGTGTAATCGTCCTAATCAATGAATGGGTTTATTTTGAAGTGTCTTCCTGTTTTCGAGGCTCAGAGATGCAGGTTTACGTTTTCATCTCGTGTTCAATAAACGCTTTTAATTCTGATGTTTTACAAACCGTCTCTTGGTTCAGCTCAGCGTTTTATTCGTCTCATCTTGATTGTCTTTGCTTTTAACATCCTTGTTGTCTGAATCGTGTTTAGTAGCAGTTTATTCATTCAGGGAAGTTTCACTGACAGGAAGCAACCAGTCTGACCAGTTGGCCATTGAGCAGCTCCACCGGAGCAGTGAGGGTTAACCGCCTTGCTCAAGGGCTCATGGGTAATGAGGGAGGGGCAAGTGCTGCTTTTTCACTTCCCCCCCACCCAGAATTATCCTGCTGGTGGAGGGATTGAACCGATGACCTTCAGGCACGGATGTAGAAAGACAACTGGATACCGAGGTCCCGTTCATTCCTAAGAAAGTTGCTCAGACGCGCATGAAGCCAAAAAAAAAAAAAGCCACTTCCTGTTGTAAAGAAATGACCCCCATGAAAACATGCACACGCGCCCATGGAGCATGCTCACTAGAGACTTCCACCAGTTTAGCCCTCCGGTTAACTTCAGTCCTGAAGCTCTTCTAGATTTGACAGAGAAACGAGTCATTTCGCAGGTTGTGAAATGACTGTATCTGCTGATTTACAGACTCAGTCTGTCAGAAAAAGTCTTTTTGGTTCAGTGTACATAACGTTGTCTTTACTGCAGCTTCAGAGCTCGGCGCTGTTCCTGTATCCAGTTCTCTTCATACATCCACGTCTTCTGTTCACACGCTCACTTCTCCTTTAGGCCCAAACTTTTAATGTCTTGTTGTTTTTTTATTGTGTTTATGTATCACGGTTTTGTGTTTTTATGTCGCCTTGCTGCTAATTTCCTCTTGTGGGACGATAAAGATCTGACCTGAGCTGACCTGTGGAAACTATAAAGTTAAAACTCTCTACATGTGATCTCCTGCGAGTGGTTCAGCAGCTACCTCTCCCCCGGCTTGCCGATCCACAGAGGAAGCGTCATGGCCGACTGCTGGAGGAGCGTCATCAGGACGCCGCGCCTCATCGTCTTCCTGGGAGGGTCGCTGTCGCTGTAAACTCCCGCCATCTTAGCAGCTGCGAAAACAAGATAAATAAATATAAATCTGTTGTTCAAAGTTACAGAGAGACGGTTGAAAAATCTTCTCGACATACCTATTCTCCTCTCCTCCAACAACGACTTGATCTCTGCGATCTTATCGAGAGCGTGTCGCAGAATGCTGCGAGACAAAAGAAATGAATGAGTGGATGCAAAAAGTAATGAAAAGACGGACGATTTGTGACTAGAAAAGCCCCGACTGGACAGAGACCGTAGGAGTTTACTGATCTTTAACATGTGTCCTGTAACAACCACAAGCTACCATTAGCAGGGAAAGCTACAACTATTAGTAGATGTATTGATTAGTTGCCGACTTAAATTAAATGACAACTGTTTTGATAATCAATTAATCGTTTAGAGTCATTTTGTTAAAGAAAAAATTGTCCAAATTCTCTGATTCCAGCTTCTTCAATGTGAATATTTTCTGGTTTCTTTAGTCTCTATGACAGTAGACTGAAGATCTTTGAGTTGTGGACAAAAAGAGACATTTGAGGACGTCGTCTTGGGCGTCTTTAGGAAACACTGATCCACATTTTTCACCATTTTATGGACCAAACGACTAATCGATTAACCAAGAGAATAATCGTTAGTTATATTAAACTGAAGCTGTCCAGGCAGGGCTTTCAGGATGTCAGTGTGATGTTCAAAGAAAGTTGAGTATGTGTCTCCTCACCTACACTCAGCCTCAGCATCTGCTTTGGCTGTGGTGTAAAGTCCCCTCAGCTTGGTCCGGTAGTACGGGGAAGCTGGAAGAGAGACGAACAAGAAAACATGTTTGAATGAGTGAAAACAGAAATTAAAAACCAGATAGAATATGAAAACTGTTAAACTACTCCAACACTACACTGTGTCTTCATCACACAGTGACTGACTTTTGTTTTCCGTCTGCATCCTCTCATGTGTTTTCTGAATGTTGAGCAGATTGTGTTCGCTGCGTGATCTCTCCTCCTGGAAAGTACACAAGGATTATTTGGATTTGGTTGACTTGAATGACCTCACTCACCATCACAGCAAGTCATCCGGAAAGTGAGATTAACTCGCTATAAGCTGCATCCACCCATCAGTGTTTTAATAACTAATGCCACTCACTTACCTGGGTCTGTTTGATCAGCTGATGGAGCTCTGTGAGCAGCTCGGCAATCTTGGTGTCAGCTGACATGTCTGCAGCTTCGAGGTTTTGGCATTCAGATGGAGTCCTGTTACAACAGCGTTAAAAGGACGAGTTCACGATGTTTCCAGTGTGTTAAACCAGCAGTCAAGTGTCCATAGTAACAGTGAAAGAGGTTTTCCTCGCTGTAATCATTCCTCCTGTTCATACTGGATATTAAAAGATCCTTCAAATGTGCTTTCAATGGAAGTGATGGAGGACAAAATGTATTTAAAAGTTTATCTGAAGCTAATATGAAGCTTCAGCGACTGTGTGGACACACTGTGGATAAAATCACAGTGTGTCCACACAGTCATTTAAAAGTCTGTGTGAAGCTTATATTCAGCTTCAGCAGTCTGAGTTAGTCATATCAAGTGGATATCTGACACATTTACAGTCTTTTTAGCATCAAATTCCCTCTTTGTGTTTCCTCGGACAGTGTTTCCCTGTTGAGCTGCAGGTGGAAGTATAGTAACAAAAAGAGGGACTTTGGCACTAAAAAGACTGTAACGTTGAAAGATATCTACTTGATTTGACTCATTTGGACGCTGAAGCTTCATATTAGCTTCAGATAAACTTTGAAATACATTTTGTCCTCCATCACTTCCATTGTAAGGTCATTATGAAGGGATCTTCTAATGGTCAGTATGAACAGGAGGAATGATTACAGCAAGAAAAACAGGTTTCACTGTTAATTTGGGCTCCTGACTGTTGTTTTAAAACACACTTGAAAAAATGTGAACCCGTCCTTTAATACATACAAAATCCCATTGAAAAATTAATCAGTTTAACTGCAGGTAGTACGGTTTTTGGTGCCTTGAATATAATTAGTATTAATAGAGCGCAACAACAACTTTTATAATTTTACTGTAGTATTGAAAATGTGCATTTGATGGAAGCCGAATTAAAAAGTGGATCTAAACGGTTTAAAATACTCTACTAGATTATATTGTTTCCTAAAAACGAGACACCTTTAAATCAGCGTTACCTTCTCTGCATGAGAGAAAACGACACGTAATGAAGCTTTAGCAACGACCGGGATATTTTAACGTTGGACGGTCAAGAAATGCAGTTTGTTTTCATCTGAGTGGCTAAACATTAACGTTACATGTGGCAGTAAATAACAGAACGAAATGAGTCTCGGTTAGTAACTGGTTTGTTTTGCTACCGTTAGCCATGTTGCATCGCTTAATAGCGAGATTTACGCTCATGCAACGAAAACGTTAGCTACATATATTTCAATTTTGATAGCTCAGTGATCATAATACGGGTTAAATTTTGAAACAACAGCCTGTAAAGCTACTTACCGGGCTAGTTTTACAGTTTATTTATTGTCGACTTGCTAACTGCACAGATTAGCTTCTTCTTCTTCTTCTTTGGTAGTTATGAGGAGTTGACAAACCAGGTTTAATGTGCACACCGCCGCCAGCTGGACGGAGTGAGGAACAGCAGACAAAAAAAATGTAAAAGATTTATGTAAAGGACGGGTTCACAATTTCTCAAGTGTGTCTTAAAACAACAGCCAGGAGCCCAATGAACATTAAAGCTGTTTTTCTTGCTGTAATCATTCCTCCTGTTCATACTGACCATTAGAAGATCCCTTCATAATGACCTTACAATGGAAGTGATGGAGGACAAAATCCACAGTCCTCCTTCTGTGCAAAAACGTATTTAAAAGTTTATCTGAAGCTAATATGAAGCTTCAGCGTCAAATGAGTCAAATCAAGTAGATATCTTTAAACGTAACAGTCTTTTTAGTGCCAAAGTTCCTCTTTTTGTTACTATACTTCCACCTGCAGCTCAACAGGGAAACACTGTCTGAGGAAACACAAAGAGGGAATTTGATGCTAAAAAGACTGTAAATGTGTCAGATATCCACTTGATATGACTAACTCAGACTGCTGAAGCCTCATATAAGCTTCACATCAACTTTTAAATGCATTTTTGCACTAAATGATTGTGTGGACACACTGTGGATTTTGGTTCCCATCACTTACATTGAAAGCACATTTGAAGGATCTTTTAATATCCAGTATGAACAGGAGGAATGATTACAGCGAGGAAAACCTCTTTCACTGTTCATATGGACACCTGACTGCTATTTTAAGACACACTGGAAACATCGTGAACCTGTCCTTAAATGATTAAATAGGAACACTGCAAATAAATGTTACTATTTTCTTCCTTTTAAATGATAAACATACATTTGTAAATCCATTATAACTGTGTCATCCTGTTTGTTCATACTGTATTTCTGTAATTTGGCTTTCTGTGTCTATTCATTACACATATCTATATTCACACTGTAAAAAAAAAGTTATTTCACAGAAATTTACTGTATTATTTTATAGTTTTTGTTGTTTTTTCTACATTAAGTGTAAATGCCATAAAAACACAGTAAATTATTTTTATTAAAAATATTCACCATAAAATAAAGGTAATCTGTATTGTAATCTGTAAATTAATATAATGGAATATTATAGTTTTTAACAGGATTTTTACTATTACTGAATGTAAAATTGAGGCAACTTTTTTACTTTAAATTTAATGTAAAAAAAAAAAAGTTTTAAAAAAGTTTTTAAAAAAGTAAAAAAAACAAACACTTACTGTCAAATAACGGTAAAGAAACCTTTAGTTATTCTACAAAGATTTTTTTTTAAAATACAGATATTTACTGTAGACATTATCTGCATTTTTACAGTCCAACTGTTGTAAAATAAAAACAGAAAAATATAAAATATTGCTAGAATGCTAAATAAATGTATAAATGTACACACACAAAAAATAAAAACATTGCAGAAATACCTTAAAATTACCTGATTTAAAGAATGGCTTGTTTTATACAGCATTCTTTTGTAAATTCATAGAATTATCCAATTTATCCTTAAGACTGCCCCATCAAAGTACAAATTTCTGGATGTAAAACACAAAAAAATTATGTAAAATTATATTCAAATTATCCTCCTTTAACACCCATTAATGGTATCTTGAGAGCTTTAGGCTTTAATTGTACGTGATTATCTCATGTATTTACAATAAATTCCTCGTAAAAATATTGGATTGATACTGTACAAAACAATAGGATCATGCGAAAATGGCTTACAAAAACATAATTTTAATAATCATTACCTTATATAAACATTATCTAAAAGTAATTACAAGTAACTATCCAATATATCCATCTGACACTCTTCTTCAGAGGGATATTTTTTGTAGCTCCCTCAATTTGTTTTGTGCGTTGCATAGTTGGAGAATATTATCCATCAATAGCACACACAAAAATAAACCAAATGTCAATTTTGTCACTTTTCCATTATGAACACATTAAACATGTAAACCTGTTGTATACTGAATGAGTGATCCAACTGTGGTGAATGACGAATGAGCAGAATACGCTGAATGAAACTTAATGACTCTTTTGTCCACTCTACTGCTGTGTTTTTTAGATATATATTGTATAGTCTGAATATATGTTCATATTTCTATCTCCAGTGGATTGGAAATGTGTTTTACTACTTTAGGGGAGATGTCAATCAAAGACAGTCTATACAGGCCCACACACTGCTAAGTAGAGGGGCCTTTAGGGGCCTTTAAACTGGGAGAAGCAGAAGAATTTAAAAATATATTGTTATGACTCGGCCTAGGAGAAACCCTGGCGCAACAGGAAAATGACACTCCCTCTCCCCAGCTGACAAAAAAAAAGCAGCAACAAGGGATTTTGCAGTCTTTAAATGTTTATTTCATAGTTGTGGTTTCAGGGTGAGTTAACAGCAAAACAACAAACAAAAGGGAACTAAAGCTAATCAACCTAAAATTACCTATTTAAACATAAAGAAACAAAAATACAAATCACTGACATAACTCCTAACTTAACAGAAACAGGAGGAAAGATATTTAAAAAAAATGCCATACACCCCTACAGAGACTGGGCTGTTAAATATATTTACAAAGTCCAGGGCAGCAGGACCTTGAACGTGGCCCAGGCTTCTATGAGGGTTAGCCTCACTCATGCAACAGCCCACAATGCACCACACACAACGAATCTGACCTTTGCCCCCAAACAATCTGTCTCCTTCAAATTTTCTCATAACCCCCAAATTCTCCATCCCCTAGTCCAGCTTAGGTGGCTAGGCCGCGGATGCACCGGGACCTAGGACAACCCTACGGTTGTGCATTACCTTTGACTCCCTATTTCAACTGCTGAGTCGACGGACAAGGTAGGAGGAGTCACTGAGATATTTTCAATGTCCTTCCCCCCGGTACTACTTAGCAAATACAAAATTATGAACCCTAGATCCTGGAAAACATGTTAGATCAGATTATTTATTTTTGCTCAAATAGTTAATTAATGTGAAGTTAATTTATAAAGTTAATCAACCTGCATGATGTTCTTTAGTTTTATGTTGACATTCCAAATTGTAGTTAAAAGGTAATTTTATGACATATTCTGGTTATTAAACATCTTGCAATCTCATACATCTCAAATGGGGATCTGTATTGAATGGGTTGCACAATATTGTAAAATGTCAGTAGAAAAATGTTTATATTTATTCAGTGTCAGAGTTGATATAAAGGTATTTTTACATAGATCTTCTGGTTTTTGTACATTCAGAACTCCATATATTAATGTGAAATGTCTGTAGATATATTGGGGAGTTGCTTGCAATTACTGTCACATAATGTTTATATAAAGTAAACCCTATACATGAATGGGAAAAGCCTGAAAATATATTGGAGAGTTGATTTTAATTACTGTTAAATAATGTTTATATAAAGTTAGCCTCATACATTAATGGGGAAATGTATGTAGATATATTTGATAGTTGCTTTTAAATACTATCAAATAATGTTTATATAAAGTAAACCCTATACATTTATGGGAAAAGCCTGTAAAGATATTGGAGAGTTGCTTGTAATTACTGTCAAATAATGTTTATATAAAGTAACGATTATTAAAATTATGTTTTTGTAAACTATTATCACATGATCTTATTTTTTTGTACAGTATAAATCCAACATTTACCAGGGATCTACTGTAAATAGATTGGATAATCACATAAAATAAAAGCTTAAAGCTCTCAAGATACCATTAATGGGTGTTAAAGGAGGGTAATTTGAATGTAATTTTACATGATTTTCTGTGTTTTACATCCAGGGATCTGTACTTTGATGGGTAGTTCCTGTGGATGGATTGGATAATCCTATGAATTTACCAAAGATTACTGTATGAAAACAAGAGTCTTCATTTAAATTAGGTCATTTTAAGGTAGTTCTGCAATCTTTTCCATTTTTTGTGCAGATTTATACATTTGTTTAACATTCTAGCAATGTTCTATAATGAGATTTTTATTTTATTTTATAATGGTTGGACTGTAAAAATGTAGACAATGTCCAAAGTAAATATCCGTATTTTTAAAATAAATCTCTGTAGAATAACTACATTTTTTTTTACTGTTATTTGATGGTAAGTGTTTGGCAACTTTTGCTGCCAGACTTTTTACGATTTTTATTTTACGATTTTTTTTTTTTTACAATGCAGTCAGTCCGTCCTGAGCTTTCTTCCATTTTTCCCCTGTTAAAGTTTTTAGGGAGTTTTTCCTAATTCAAGTCGAGGGTCTAAGGATAGAGGATGTTGTAATGACGTGACTTAACTTGACATTATTCCAGTCATGATTACCACCTGTCCCCTATATACTGTACATTCAGGGCTGGTTTCACATAATACAGACAGGGATAAACCCTGATTGTCAATCAAGAACCTTTTTCTTTTCTTCTCTTTAAATTATAATTTCCATTTGATTTTACACCCTTGCTTATTCAGGTATAGGTCATATTTCACCCTCCACATGTCACATCTTGAGATACAAAATCAAAACAGACTGCCAGCAGATTGCAGCACCTGTACACAAATTAAAATGTCCCCTCCAATTTATTCATTGACCTATTTTTCAGCAGGTACTGATACTATAATTCAAGCCACTTTTCCCAGCAACATGTATTTTTACTCTGTAAGTGTCTTCTTGTTTTTAAGATTTTTACATTTTGAATCTTATGATTACTTTACTTATAACATTACATCTTGTGGTCATTTTTGCATTCTTATTCTGTTTTTTGCTTTTGCATCCCTAACCCCGCCCGCCAAAAAACTCAAAAAACTGTCTTATTATGTTCACAACACTTTGAAAACAGAGTTTGTAGGACAATAATTACATTGTTCGTGAAGATTATCACACTATACCAATATTCTGGCCCTTAGAGATATTTCTGCAATTTAATGAGTCATTTTGCAGATTGCGATTGACCTCCTGTTCATGGTAAAACTCAAACTCATTTAGGAATATGCACATGTAAATGTTAAACTGGTAGACAAGACATTCCCACACAAATCTACAATTAATTTAATTACCACAAACCTACTGACAAACAATTAATTTGTGGCCCCTGAAAGTCGTTGCCTGCTTTGCCTTGTTACACAGTAATTTGTTGACCTTTTATATTAATTCTTTTATGTGCAGGTGAGACCTTCTATGAACCAGACTCAACCTGAAATTTAAAAACTTCTTTAACAATTATTCATAAATCTAAGCAGAGATGTGTAATTAAATCAAGTTGAGACAGTTTCTATTTTCTTCAATAAACATCAATATTTAGACATCTTACCCAGAGCACCCCATCACCAATGCATCATCAGCATATACAGATTATATTTTCCTATATCCATCTGCACAGATTGGCTTCTTCTTCTAGTTTTATCTGAGAGAAGCTATACTTTATCTTCATGTTAAATAACAGGGGACCTCACATGGTGCCTTGCGGAGCTCCATTTTTGACTAAACACAGGAATAACCTGCAGTCAGTCTCCTAAACAACACAGACCAGCTTCTGTTGAGCAGATTTAAGTCATTATAATTAATAAGCTTGTTCTCTTCTATCTGCGTACAAATAACACGACTTTATTGTGTGCAGTGCACATGCCAAACTCCAATTTTGCGGGCAGGTGACACGCCAATCCTTCCCAGAGAAGTGATGTCATATAATGCGACTTTCTTTCATTTTATAAGGTGATTTTACTTTATTAGGAGGAGGCAGGTTGGGTGGATGACTGGATAATCAGCTGGTAAAAAGCTGCAAAGCAGCAGGAGAGCACTGTCCAAGACAACCAGCTAGACATTTTTACCGTCATGCATTTAAATGGAGAATTGTAGCATCACCTCTGGAATCATTGACTTTTTTTTTTAGTGTTTTAACCCAAACCATGATCTTTCCATAACCCTAACCAAGTGGGTTTTGTGTCTTAACTTAACCAACGGTGTTAAATGACATGCAAAAAGAAAAAATGCAGCGTACACATTGCACATATTTTTAAAGTGTAAACCTGTGTTATTTGTACGCCATTGGGTGAGACTGAGTTGGATTAATTCAGGTCAAAACTTTGAGAATAAACTCATACTGATGAATCTGTTTCACAGCTGTGGGAGAAAAGCAAACTGTTAAAAATGGTGAAAACAGTATTTCTTGTCATGCCATGTGCTCTTCACAGGTCGACTGTTGTTGGTACTTTGGCCTGTGCCAGATGTCATGCACCGTACAAACTGTTTTATCATCATACTTTGAGACCAGCCTGCAGATAAACATCCTGTGAATTAATGATTAACATCTGCCCCGGCGTGGTGGCCATGCCTAAAACTGAGGTCAGTGTATAAACACATTTATGAATCAATATTTTATCATAGATGATTTTAAATAATTGAGGATTAACAAATGTTTTATTAATCTTCAGATGAACTCATAAAGTTGTTTCCATGGATACAGAGAAAATAAATCAACCACCAAAAGCCAGATCATAACAGCACTAAAACTGAAGCAGAAACAGGTTTACTTCCAGTAGGTTTCCACATGAAAGCAAAAGAAAAAGTACTGCGAAAGTCAAGAAATCATACATAAATAATATAATGCTACAATTAACAAAGTAATATACTATATATATATATATATATATATTTTAAAGTGAAAAGAGGTGTGCAGGGTTAAAGTTAAGAGACTGGAATGTAGAAAATATTGACTAAGGTTTGTACAAAGGTTCATAGTATGAAGAATAAACGTAATGTTCGAATGATAATACAAAAATAATAAAGCATTAAGTTAGATGTGACACCTGTAGTGAGGTGAGGTTTTTGTTTTTTTTGTTTTGTGTGTATTTCCTACAAATGAACTGTCCTTTACT
Source organism: Thunnus thynnus (assembly GCF_963924715.1). Classification (NCBI taxonomy): domain Eukaryota; kingdom Metazoa; phylum Chordata; class Actinopteri; order Scombriformes; family Scombridae; genus Thunnus; species Thunnus thynnus. The sequence continues at coordinate 2,097,029 of NC_089533.1, read as the reverse complement.
GCTGCTGGTGGAAGAACAGTGTTAACTGTTTGTTCATGTCCTTCTAAACACTTTGAGACTGTTTTATTTGTGATATGTAATGTTGCTGCTTTTTTTCAGGCTGTGTACTTTCATAAATCAATAGACGTCAAGTTTGTGAATGACATTTGGCGTATGAAACTTTAGTGTGTAGGGGCAAATACTTGAAAGACTGGAGTCATGACAAACAATCAAATGAGCTGTGAAAAGTCTGTAAAATTACCTGAAATTGAGAGAGTGTGTTTTATTTGTGATGGATAAAGTTGGTGAATGATTTTATGCAGACTATATTTTCATAAATAAGCTGGATAAAATCACTTTACATGTAAATAAACTCTATTATAGTTTAATTTCTTACATTTTCCTGCTGTATTTGTGGTTATGAAAAAAGTGAAACTATATTTTTTACAACCTTGAACTGTATTATCACTAAAGACTTACATAAGCTGTTAGAAGCTGTTGTGTCATTTTTCTTGTAATTGGAGTTCCTTGTAGCTTTATACTTTCCTAAATGACTAAACGATAATTTAGACTTATATACTTTACACATTTAGTTACTAATCCTTCAACGTTGATGCTCATTCATCAGGACTAACCTATTTAAAACCAGGTTAAATGCATTGTCAGTAATAAAGACAGATAACAGAGGAAGAAATAATTATGATAAAGAGTGTTTACAAGCAGAGAAAATCAGGTCATGCAGCCGACAGAGTGATGGATGATGTGTTATCTGTAACCTGGTTCACAGTGTTTACTGTGTGCACACTGGGCGTGTTACACGTCTGAAACGTGTGCACAAACATGCCAAGGACGCACTGTCACAGCTCAGACAAGTCGGCTCATATTTCTGCAAATATTTACTGTGCTGAGTCTCGTGTCCAGATGAGGACAGAGAGCAAAGAACTCACACTGATGACTGATCGGGGAAAAACAAGACTGAAAAGCTGCAGATTTAACACGACGACACAACCAAAGCTCATGAAAACTACAGCAGGGAGGTTATAAAACGTTTCCTCCTCAGCTTGTTTTCTCTCCTCTGTGGTCAGCTTTAGTTTTTTTCCCAAGTTTGTCCTCTTCGTCACGTCACGCAGGAAGACTTCCAGGAGGAGTCCCTGCAGGAGGAGGAGCGAAGACTCAGCTTCTTGTTTGCTTCTCTTTTTTTTTTACAAATAAAATCCCCCAAAAAACACTGATGCTGCTTCTGCTGGTGACGCACCTGAACTCAGACAAACTGTCATGAGTTTATAATATTAACAGTCATAAAGTATTTAACCTTTAATATGTTTGTCTCTGATTATAAGTATTATGATCCACTTGGTTACAATAGACTCAAATAAACTGATATATTTACTATAGATGAAGTGTACGATAGGAACATTTACTACCTTCCTTCTTTCCCTTTGTTTGTTTGTTTGTTTCTTCTTCCTTGTTTCCTTCCCTCCTTCTTTGACAGTCTTCCAATAATCCTCCTTCGTTTTTCTTACTTCTTTCTTTCCTTTCTGTCTTCCTTCTTTCTTTCCATCCTTCCTTCATTCACAATCTTCTAATAATATTCCCTCCTCTCTTCCCTCCTTGCTTCCTTACTTCCTTCTTTTCTTACTTCTTTGGTTCCTTCCTTCTTTCCTTCCTTCTTTCCTTCATGTCCTCTTTCCTTCCCTCCTTCCTTCTTTCCTGTCTTCTTTCCCTTTGTTTGTTTCTTTCTTCTTCCTTGTTTCCTTCCTTCCTTCTTTGACAGTCTTCCAATAATCTTCCTTTGTTTTTCTTACTTCTTTCCTTCCTTTCTTTCTTCCTTCCTTCTTTCTTTCCTCCTTCTTTGCTTTCTTTCTTCCTTTTTCCTTCCTTCATTCACAATCTTCTAATAATATTCCCTCCTTTCTTACTTCTTTGTGAGTAAACTCTTTAACTTGTGATGGTCTTGAGTTTTGAACGCAGCTCTTTTATTTTTCTGTATGAACCGACTGATTTCTTCCAGTTACAACCAGCAGCGACTGAAACATTTCTGACTGTTGTGACTGACGAGTCGTCATGGTTACTGTAACATCTGCGATGGATTTTAGCACCAGATGTTCGGCCTGTAATTACAGCATCATGTGAGGGTGAGCGCAGTTTAAATTTAGAGTGTGATGAGAGTTTTCTGCTACTGTTTAAAACTGAATCAGCCACATTTTCCACCTGTGACGTCATCTGAAAAACACAATCTGATTGGCCTTTAACACAGATGTTAATGTTTCATATTAAAGTAAACCTGAGATGTAAATGTTGTTTTTTTATGTGCTGATCATCAAATTTCAAGTTCAGGTTTATTTGTCACTGTAACTATAAAAAATACAGTTGAAATTAAATATTTTTTATATATACTGTCATATTCATTATTACTGCTTTACTTTATTTCATTTTATTTATTCTTTACCTTTTTATTATTTTACTTCCTTCTTTTTTAAATGGATTTTAATATTTTAACAGTCGGCTCTTTTCTTTTTTTAACTTTCTTATCTCTTTGAGCTGCATATAAATAAACTTTATCATTATTATCATCATTATTATTATTATATTACTATAATAAAAATTCTACATAAAACAACTGACTGCTGTTAGTTTGTGACAGAACGAGCTCTCAGCACTTTTACTCTCTGATAACTTCAGTCCAAAGGTTGTTTTGATATATCACGAGGTGTCTGACACTGAATAAGGTGATAAAGGTGAGATAACAAACACACACACAGGTCTGGTGTTTGAAGGCGGGGTCGAGCAGACGGAGGTCATTTGGACAAAAAGGGAGGCTGAATCAGGTCAGAGCTGTGTGAAGACAGCAGCTGCACATAAACACAAATCTGCTGCAGAAATGAAGGTCAGAGCTTTGTGGAAACACACCTGCAGTCACCAGAGTTCATATTATAATGTATCGATTTAACACCAGCACTAAAATGCTGAAATCCTTAAAAAAAAAAAAAAGGTCTTTGCTTTGATAACAAAAACAGTCCTGCTCAACAGAAAAGCTGCTTTCTGGAGTCAAAAGCCTCAACAAATGTAAACAAGAAGAAAAAATAAATGCAAAATCTTCCTTCTTGTTTGCTTAAAATGATTCTGTTTTAAGGGATTTTAAGTGAAATAAAACCAGCCCTGAATTTTCACCTTTGAAAAAAAGGTGTTTTGAGGGTTTTTGGTCCATTTTAAGTGTTTTTCCCCCTTAAAAAAAACTTAAATCATGCAAATACCCTATAAATAGCACCTTACTTTATTATAATCCACAATTGATCTATAATATGTCCTTTTAAACCCTTGAGGTATTTCTGTGCCTTAAAACCCCTTTAACTGTGCAAATAATCTGTTAAAAATACATACAATTATTTAAATTCAGTAATTTATCAATTAATCATCCACGTTTGGTGAATTTGCACCGAAATTTTGAGAAAAAAGCTTGAGGAAGTTTATCCCCCTTTTCTCTACACCTTAAAAACCCTTAAACTGTGCAAATAATCCATGAAATACACCTTAATTAATTTAAATCCATTAAAACCATTAATTATCCCCCATATTTTGTGTGAACTCCTGAATTTGCACCAGACCTTAAAAGACATGAAGGTAATTTTGAGCCATTAAGGGGTTTTTACACCTTACAGACCTCTTAAACTGTTCAAATGATCCATTAAAAAGCTTTAATCTGTCATCAATCTGAAAAGTATCCATTAATCATCCAGTTAAAAAGACATTATTTGATGGGATTTTATAATAATACACTTTTAAGGCAAAACATGAAAGAGCTGGGTTTCATGTTGTCCAAACTGACGATAAATTTGAATTTATCTTGTGATCTTTTGTTTATAATTCAACAATATTTCAGCTTTTTTTCATCACAACAAATATCCACTTTCTATGTTGACCTCTGATTCAATGTATGTAGTTTTTTGGCCTAATCAATTAAATCAGATTTTTATACTTTACTGGATATTAATTCAATTAATCGACAATGTCTATAAATTTACATAATTGCGATACAAAAGAAAATAATAAAAACAATAAAAAAATACAATTAAAAACGTGTAGAAAGAAACAGACGTAATGATAAATATATGAAAATGAATCAACTGAATACATTTGTGGATGAGATTTGTTGGAAGCAGAAATATCTGTATGATTAATCTCCAGCTGTGTGAATCAGTGCAGCTGCTGTTTGATGACACATTTTGCAGAAATGATGCAACATTTCTGCAGCAGAAAGAGGAAACCAGGCGGAGGAGGAGCTGACTGACTCTTATAAAAACTCACTGATCTCCGCAGAGACAAACACACAGAAAGCAGAAGAACAGCAGCAGCTTCACCGACGAATCTTCCAACACGTTTTTCTGAAGCTCGACAAAACTTTTTCTTGGAGCGAAAAAGTCTCAGAGAAACAAAACATGAGTCACGTCGACGTCAAAAACCTCAAACCCACCAGTTTTGAAGACAAATACTACGACGAATATGAATATTATAACTTAACCGACAAATACGCAGGTGAGATGACTGGATGTGAGTTTAAAAACTGCTCCTGTGTTGGTTCGTCTGTCATGTTGAACTGTTGTGTTTTTGTCCGCAGAGGGTTCAGCCCGTAAAGGAAGGACAAAGAAGGAAGCCAGCGCAAACACCAACAGACCAAACCCAGGAGGACATGAGCGCAAGATTGTGGAAAAACTGCAGAACAGCGAGAAGAAAGCCAAGGCGTGAACACTGAGGTGAAACACACTTTCTACTAAAAATCACTTTGAAATGTTTGTCCGTGTCTGTTTGATCACCAGCTGAATGTGAGACTGGTTTAATTTATGTGCTCTTACTTTCATCAATCAAATCAATAGATAACTTTTAAAACGGTCAGTTTGTAAAATGACAGTTGAAGTCTTGAGTGATGGAAAAACAACCAACTTGCCAAGTTGAACTTCTCCTTTAAGAGCTGCCCGCCTCGTGACTCAACAGCTGATTTGTTTTTTTTGTACAGAAAAGTGTTTCAACTTCTTGGTTCATGTCTTTATAATTAACTGAATTTGACAGTATGTGTTCTATTTTTAATTGGTAAAGTTGTTTAATCACTTTATGCACTTTATAGTTTAAATAAAGCAGCAAAAGCTTCAAATTTGCTAATTTCTGAACAAAGTCTGGCAGATGGGGCTGAAGACTGAAGGGGAAATGTGTAGAAAAGTGTGAGTTATTTACATATATGACAAACATTTAAACCACCAAACTTCCTTTTAAGAATCTCTTAATCTAACTGTCCTCCTCTGTGTGAAGTGGTTTCTGCTCAGCTGTGCCTGTTTGGAAAGAAACGTTAACTCTTTGCTCACGTTGAGAGTGAACAGTTTACTTGTGATTGGTAACTGCTGGATCACTTTATATGCTCTGTACTTTCACAGATCAGTTGATCTCTGAATGACATTCAGCTTAGGGAACTTTAGGAACAGGGAACAATTTGTTGGTAGGTTTTCTTTTTTTTTTTTTTTACAAGTTGCGTAAAAGCTGTTGAAGGATTTTATGACTCAGAGCTCCCGCCTCACAACGCACTTCAAGTCTCGACCTGACAACACAAAGAAATTCCCCAAAATTTTAATTGTTTTGAAAAATATTGGATTTATTCAGTTTTGTACATTTGATTTTTCTACAGTACATGATGTTGAAGCCTTCTCTCCACTGACAGGAATATAACTATGGTGGAGAAATACTAAATTATTTTACTTTTTAATTAAATTGGACAAAAGTAGGCACATTTAAATACATATTGAGTCTTAAAAATACCAGAATCAGCCTGTAAATACTCACCATGTTAGATCTCTAACTGTGATTCCAAGATAAAATACACAGAACATGACTTTCTAAGACATGTCTCTGAAGCCTTTTCTGCCAAATAATAACCAGAATCTCATTTTTCTCATGTAGGACGACTCGGACGGCTTATCCCGGACACGACCATGGCCTCCTTGGCAACAGAACGAGACGTGCAGACAGAAGGAGCGTCCTGAGCTCCGATTTGGGCGAGGTTTCACCTGGGCGTGAGAAGGAGACCACAGATCCAGATGTTCCAGCTGCAGCTTCAATATTGTCGTCGTCTCTGACGGGCAGCAGCATGTGGCTCCTCCGCCTGTAGGTGCTGTAAAGCACTCACCTGTGGTGGCGTGCACCCGGTCCCTGTTTGGACCCTGTGGGTGCACCTGTGATTGTGGTGGTGGCGGTTGGGTGATTTCTATGTGTTGATGAGTTTTCAATGAATTTTAAAAGTTTGTTTCTATTAAAATCTTTTTTAAAAGACTTTTGAAGTGTTTTTTTTTCACCTCATGATGGAAAGCTTGTTATATTATCCACTAGATAAATATTGTGGAGTAGAAAGTACAATATTTCCCCCTGAAATGTAGTGGAGTAGAAGTATAAAGTAGCATCACATGGAAATACTCAAAGTACAAGTACCTCAAAATTGTACTTAAGTACAGTACTTTAGTAAATGTACTTAGTTACTTTCCAACTCTGCAGACTGGTGACCTGTCCACCTCTAAAGAAGGATAAGCAGGTTTAAATATTAACGGATGGATAATTGAAGCGTGTCGAGAGGTTTAGCAGTGACTGACACATGCAGAGACTTTGTGATCCCTAAAGATGGAAAAATAAGTCTGTTTACCTGTGAGATTCATACCTGCAGGGATCCACCAGCAGGTGGCAGCGACTGACAAACTGAGGCAGCCTGGATGCACTGCAGTGTGCAGAGACTTGCTGCAAACACAACAGCAGACTAAGGGTTAGTGAGTTTATGGCTCCTGAGTGCACCATAATGAACTGGTTATTTTCCAACTTCAGCTGTTTGCTTCTTCATGCTGAAAACCACAGAGCGTCAAACCTTTCCACAGAGTTTTCATATAGGAGAAAAGTTTAAATTGTGTTGTGTCACAACTGCAGTTTTACAGAAGAGGTTATGCAACAGTCTGGTGTTATATAACGACTCAGAGTGCAGCGGAAAGGTTTAAACACTGATTAAAGGACGGGTTCACAATGTTTCCAGTGTGTCTTAAACCAACAGTCAGGAGCCCAAATGAACAGTGAAACCTGTTTTTCTTGCTGTAATCATTCCTCCTGTTCATACTGACCATTAGAAGATCCCTTCATAATGACCTTACAATGGAAGTGATGGAGGACAAAATCCACAGTCCTCCTTCTGTGCAAAAATGTATTTCAAAGTTTATCTGAAGCTAATATGAAGCTTCAGCGTCCAAATGAGTCAAATCAAGTAGATATCTTTCAACGTTACAGTCTTTTTAGTGCCAAAGTTCCTCTTTTTGTTACTATACTTCCACCTGCAGCTCAACAGGGAAACACTGTCCGAGGAAACACAAAGAGGGAATTTGATGCTAAAAAGACTGTAAATGTGTCAGATATCCACTTGATATGACTAATTCAGACTGTTGAAGCTGAATATAAGCTTCACAGAGACTTTTAAATAACTGTGTGGACACACTCTTTCACTGTTCATATGGACACCTGACTGTTGGTTTAAGACACAGTTGGAAAATTGTGAACCTGTACTTTAATGGAGGTCTCTGAAAGTCAGATAGATGATGGAGCAGAGGCTTGTGGTGTCAGTTTGTTGTTGGAGCAGCTGATAAAAAATTCAAACTAGAACACATTTAGTTTGTAGATTATAACCTTTATTTTATATGTTCAACATAAAACTGCTTCTACAGGATCAGCTGGACAGATTTCTTGCTAAAACTACATAAAAAGTGAAATCCTCTACAAACATTTCAGTGTTATAAGCTGGCTGATGGCGACTTTTCTACTTGTGCCTGCAACCCTGATTCATGTGTAAAGCCTTTTAGTGTCTCCAGAGGGAGCTGTGTGAAATGTGATGGTTTAGACGCTGTTTCAGAGTCTTTTCCACACTGATAAGAATTTTTTGTGCCTTTCTTTTGAGTCACATTTGGAGGAATGACTGTGAGCTAACTGTGATCTGAACAGAGTGTATCAGTCTATTTCTGTTTAATCCTGATTTACTGTTTGGCTCTTGGAGCAACGTTCTGCTGCTGCTACTTGACAAACAGGAAGCAGAACGGTTCGAATCCCTTGTACACCTGCAGCCTGAGAGCAGCAGCCAGCAGGATTTGGCTCTGATGAGGAAACGGGGATCAGGAATATTTATAGGAACGATCCTTCATGCCAACTTTGAGACAGCGTTACATAATCAGCTTCACCATACAACATCCTGTTCAATATTCAATGTTCCCCCCTCCTCCCTCTGCAGAGGAGATACCAGTGCTTTTAGAAACTCCCCTGGTTGCCTAGCAACTATTTCTCAGGTTTGCCAAAAGAGAGCACTGTTCATTTGTCTCTTATGAGAGTGTAATATGATATGCTGTGTATGTGTGTGAGTGTGTGTGTGTGTGTGTGTGTGTGTGTGTGAGAGAGATGTACTCACTGTTGAGATGAGGGTAAAAGTCAAATTATGACTGTACATGAAGAGACGGCAGTGACGGAGAACTAACAGCGTAAAAAGGCGACATATTCTGCTTTTAGTGGTTTTCTGTTATTTATATCCTGTTCTGATGTCAGATGTTAAACATGGTCAAAGTTCCAAAACTTTAGGTGAACGTATGTAGAAACGCTGCCTGCAAGTCAAAAGTCAGGGCTTCAACCCGGTCTGAACGCTTCATTTGCAAAACTGCCTCTACTTCCACCTCGTGATGACTTCAGATTGTTTGCACATGCCCACAAACATCTGTTCCATAGCCTTGGTTGCTAAGGTGGTTACCAAGGTGGTTGCTAAGGTGTTTCCATGTGTTGTTCATGTTGTCCGCTCTCATATTTCAGATGTGATTCAGCTCCAACATGTACGGATGGATTTGACACTTGACAATCCTGCTACTATAGTTTTGGTGCTTTCCATTTGGCTAACGTGTCTACTCGCTTCCTCACTTGTGTGTCTTCCTCAGGTCTCAACTCCTCCCAGTGAGGACGGAGGAATTTAATTCACCAAACAGGACGTCTTCACTCACTTCAGTGTCATTTTGAGGAGATGGCAGCTACTCATAATATACATCTCAACTGTTAAATATGTAGAGTCATCAATATGTAGAAATAAATGAGTAACAGTTTAAAAGAATAACATCTGATAATTGCTCCAATTTGATATCATTCAATTAAAGAAGAAGTATTGTGTAGAATGCCTCAATTGATAAATTGAGGATTATGGTACCAAAAACCGCTGTAGATAATGAGGATATTTGAAATGTACACATTTAAAGATGAGTTGCAACCAATGAATGTGTCTTCTTATATTGAGCGGAAGCCATTCAAGTGAGTTATGCATTATACAGTAATGAGAACTAAAGGAACATCCAAGATCAAATTTACAGATATTACTGTATGCTGTGTTGAGGGGAGGAAGGTTAGTTTTGGATGTTACATCGATAAATAACATTGGCAGAGTCAAGAAATGTTAATATAAGTTGTGAGGCAAGTTTCTTTTGGACATTAGGTGTAAAACAGTTTCTAGGTTGAAGTAAAACACTGGTTCCAAAATGAATTTTGTAGAGAACGTGGTCAATGTGAGACTTGAATGTCAGTTCAGAGTCAACCCATAAACCAAAGTATTTAATTTCAACAATTCTATGAAGAGAAGCACCATCATTACACTTTATTATTAGATTATAAAACTCTGCCTTGTACAAAAGACCAAAATGTAAGATTTTGTTTTATTGAGCAGTAGTTAATTATATAAAAGCTAGTTTTGTAAGGCACTGAAATCCGTTTGAAGGGAAGTTTGCATTTGCCGTAAATGAGGTTTAGAAGTAGTATCACAGTATCATCTGCATATAATTGAACAGAAGAATTAGAACAGATTAAAGGAGGGTCCTTAATGAAAATAGAGAGAAGAAGTGGACCCAGCATGGAACCCTGGGGTACACCTCCTTGTTGAACAAATGAATAAGACTTACTCCCTGAAGGACAGCATATTGTTTTCTATTATGTAAAAAGAGTCAAACCATAATAATGCATTTTGAGACGGACCAACTACATAAAGCCTATCTAAGAGTAAGTAGTGATCAACCAAATCAAAAGCCTTCTTGAGCTCAATAAAAATATCCCCTGTAAGATTACCAATATCAGATGCTGAAAACACATCTTTAGTAAGTTTTAAGAGAGCAGTGGTTGTTGAATGATAAGGTAAGTCCAGATTGAAATGGTTATTAGTTATAATAATAGGATATTATTCGTATTAAGATATCCATAATGGTCTTTAATTATTTGGATCAAGAATGTCACCATCTTTGTGAAGTGGAGTATTTCCAGATAGCTGGTAACTCACAGGTGGATAAGGACATGTTAAACAAGTCAGCAAGGGGTACAATATTAGTCCATTTACACCTTGCATTAAAATGTATCTGATATCCAGATTGTATCTAGATATGATTTAACAAGATTACATTTACACCTGGTATTAATATGTATCTGCAGTGTAAACACTGAGATCAGATTGAGATCCGTCCAGCTCAAACAACCGAATGTCACGTTATCCTCTCATTTGCATGGGTCCGAACCCCCCCCCCCCCCCAAAAAAACCCCAAACAACAACAAAAAGAAGGTAGCCATCCGTGAAGCTGCGCTATCATATGGACTTTTGCTTGCTTCTCAAAGAGGGGAAGAAGCTGATTCTTGGTCTCGTCTTGACTCCATCCACAAGTGTCTTGAATATCCATAGCTTTCTTGCTGCTTTCTTGCTAGTAGCTTAGCTCGCTAACTGGCTAATGTCTGCTACCTTGCTGGTGTGGATCCGTTGTGCATGATGACATATTTCCACCAATGTAGGTGATTTATGTGGACTGACAATGCAATTGCATTTACAATTGTGTTCTATGTGGTCACAATGTGTCCCTGACCACCTTTTACACTTGTACTTTCATGTGGTCAAGCACTATCTGATACGATCACCCAAAATACATTTTAATGAAAGGTGTAACGGGGGTCCCTGAGACGCTAATTTAATATATCTGGATTCAGTCCCATCATTTCCTGCACCACTGTTCAAACTTAGTCGTTTGACAGCATTCAGAACTTTGGTAAGTGTTACTTTTGTAAAGGAAAAGGTTTTGTGACAAGATGAAATATTATTGAAACTATCACTGTAGGAAGAGTCAAGTATTAAGTCAGAGCAGACAGAAGAAATCATATTTTTACACATGTAGTAAAACACATTGTGAGCAGTCACATCACTATTTTAACAGTAACATGAGCAGCTGATTCTGGTGCTATGTTGGAGTACTTCCCTGTTACTGAAATGCATCAGATCGATAAAAAATAAATGATTTTGTCTCTCGTCCTTCGACTGTTTACCAGTCGGGGGTGGACGCTCTGCCCTTTGCTGATAAAATAGGTGATGATGTTCTAATGGGCCTCTAATTTAGCTGCTGACATCAGTTAACAGTGTGTGTGTGTTTGTTTGATGATGTACTTGTGAGTAAGGGGTGTTAACAGGAGAAGTTTAAAATGCTGTGTGGTGGTTTTCAGGATGACTGAACACTCAGGGGTGTTTTTGGCCGGTTGATCGCTGCCTCTCTGGGCTGCGAGGTCATCCTGAGACAACGAGCTCGCCCACTTTGATATTGGCTTGCTCCCTCTGAGCCTCATTATTTTTTACTCAAACCTGTCTCGTGCTGATTCTCCTCTCCCCCCTCTGTCACTGCTGCACCTCAGAGGTTTTCTAAAGCAGCAGTGGGTTTAGGATTGCATGTAATTATATTATTTTTGTTTAGAGAAAACAACAATTTAGCAAAGCTTCCTGTCAAAACACACATGACAAGTGAGATTTAAAAGGAGTTTTTCTAAATTGATTTTTGTACAAAAACATTAATTTACATCTTTATTACCTGTTGAATGTAACAAAATTATAGTCTGTAAATGGAAATGATAGTGTTGCAGTACATTCAATGAGATAAACAATCCAAACTTTGGGGATTAATTACAAACTGAAGCAGGTAAACTGAAATGATGCATTTGTTCTGGTGTGTCATCAACATGTGTTGAGTTGTTTTATTCTGAGCATGTGATCAGCCAGGATGTTGTAACTCGAATTTGTTCATTTTTTGAGTGGAATGGCAACCTCAGTCAAATGTAACATATAGCTGTATATTTAGTCCTCTAATGTCTGTAGGAATTATGACTCTTGTCTGGGGGAAATAATGTGACGTTGTTTTAGAACCACAAAGTTTGGTAAAATAATGCAACGTAACTTTGAAAACAATTTAGTTGTATATGAGTGTAATTTCTAGGAGAGAGTCTAGAGATGGAGGATTGTTACCTAAGTTTAACCAAGTAATTTATTTAACCCAAACCATGTTTCCCTAAACATAACTAAGTCATCTTTGTGCCTAACATATCCAAACCTCAACCACAGAGATGTCACCTACATAGAGAACAAAACACATACAGCTTGTTGTTCGGGAGAGCAACTAAAAATTACGTATTTTACTGTTTACTATGGAAGTCTTGTGTATTTTTCTGTTCTTGCACACAATTTTTTAATTAAAATAATTTAATTTTTCTGTGATGAATGCAGCAAGATGCCAAATCAGAGTTTGAAAGTAAAATCAAACATTCTCTCGTAAGCAAATGGAAAACTTTGTAATATGATTCTTGTCTTTAAAATCGGAAGTCTGCCAATTTTTGATATCAGTTATTACAAGCTGGCAGAGCTGTTTTTAGTCAAAGTCAAGTCTCAAGTCTTCGTATTCCATTTAGACTTGCCCTAAATGTAGAGACAATTAGCCATTAGAGGAAGTCAGAGGATCACCAGAGTTAATATAATTCATCCTCTGGAACCATGAATGTGTCAATCCATATAGATGTTGAGATATGTCACAGAGTAAGTGAAAACTTTGACCTGCTGGTGGCACTAAAGGAAGTCAGAGGATCATCAAAGTGGTTAGGATGTATCCTCAAAGGAGCTTGAATATCTGTGGTAAATTTTAGGGCAACCCATCCGATATTTGTCAAGATATTTCAGTCTGAACCGAAGTGGTGGACCGACTGACCGACATTACCATCCATGGAGCCTGCATGCAGCTAGCGGGGCTAAAAACAACAGTATAGCATGCTCACGGCTCTGTAAGGCTATATTTAGTTACAGCAGAACTTTTAGCTAAATGCTAATGTTGGCATGTTAACATGCTCTCAATGACAATGCTAAGATACAAATGCTTAGCAGGTATAATGTCACACCTCTGTTCATGTCCCTCCACTGGCCCCCTGGTGGCGGCTGGCATCAAGTTCAAAGCTTTGATGCTCACCTTCAAGCCAAACAAAGGGTACTGAGTCACTCATCAGGCCATATGTCCCCTCCCGTCTGCTCCAGTCTAAAAATGAATGACATCTGGTAAAACAATCACTGCCTGGTATGAAACCAACATGGAATGAGCTACCAGCTCCACACAGTTTGCTGATTCCACATGGTGTATTCAAGAAATGCCTGAAAACTCAGCTCTTCTGTGAACACCTCAACATGTGAGCTCCTTAACCTTTTAAACCTTTTAACCTTTGTTGATTTTTGCACTGCTTTCTTGTTGCCAATGGTGTGTCTTATGCACTTGTCTACTTCTGTTTATTTCCTTACTGTGATATAAAATTATTATGGAAAAGTGAAGGGGGTTAGCTCCGAAGTTAGCAAAAATGGGTTAGCCTAACCTGAAGATGCTAAACAGAGAACTAGAGAATGGAGAAATGTCTGCCTGCTGAGTCTTCCATCTTTTCCTCAGTGCATCCCAGGCCAAAGTAGTCAACCTTGGGGAAACACTAAAAGTGTATCCAAACTTTTGACTGTGTATACTGTGTATTAAAAAAACCTTCTGTCAATCACTCTTTTTCATTACACTTGTACCTGGTCAGCTACTTGAGAATCTGTATCATGGCTCATTTGGAGTCTCTGTCCTTTAATGCTTAATTGTCTTGCCTTGTTTGTAAGTCTCTTTGGATAAAAGCATCTGCCAAATGACAAAATGTAAATGTTTGTCAAGTTCATGTTGGTTTAGTGTGTTAACATGCTATGTGAAAAGTCATAGCATCTCCACAGTTATTATAATTCATCCTTTAGAGAACATGAACATTTGAACCAAATTTCACGGCAATCTATCCAATAGATGTTGAGATATATTTCACATAAAAAGTGAACACTTGCTGGGGGAGCTAGAGGAATAATCAAAGGATCACCAATAGCAATCCATCTCACAGTTGTTGAGATATCTCCATCTGGACCAAAGTGGTGGACCAACCTCATGGCTAAAAACATGTTCACCTCCGGTTTTATCCAAAAACAAAATAATGACTTCAGTTAACACAACTGGAGATTCAGAAGGCTTTCACAGGTAAGGAGTGACTTTATACAACTGTAGAAACTATCAAACTGGTAAAACACATTCTTCCTTTGCAGAGGAAGCAGTGATCATAGTTCCCTGATACTAATCTCACAGACAGATTGCAACAGATTCACTCATATCTGCTCAGCTTGCTGCTCCGCGCTGCATATTGGCTTCATTGATTTCCACATGCAGATGGATGGTTTTAATAGTCTGTCCAGATAGGCCAACAAATCCCAGTTAAACACAAGAGCACAACACCAGTAACACTGTGATTAGATTTTTATTTTCCTGCTTATAAATCTTTTTCCAATCTCCAATTCGTTCACGTCTCAGCAATGCGTTTAGGACCAGATTTACGTTATCTCACCGCTGTATGTAAATGGGGACAACAAATGACTCTCATCCATGTGTGATTCAGTTAGTAATGTAAGATAAACAGTGCAGAGGCCAGAGTGCAGATTTTTATTATTTTCCTTGTGCTCTCGTCCTCCACTCTGTTTGCCTGTAATCATGTTTTCATGAAGTCTGAGTGCAGCGTCCTTGCTTCATTACTAATGTGATGTTTTCAGTTTGTACATTTTTATATTTCAGCGTGGGGGAAAATGAAAGTATTGTGTGTGACTGTAGTAGAATAAATAAAAAGTCAGTGTTGGTATCATGAAGCTTCAGTGGTGGAAAATAGCTAGGTACTTATACTCAAGTTATGTATTTAAGTACAGTTTTGAGGTACTTGTACTTAACTTGAGTATTTCCATATGATGCTACTTTCTACATTTCAGAGGGAAATATTGTACTTTCTACTCCACTACATTTATTTGACAGCTTTAGTTACTTTTCAGATGAAGATTTGACACAATGGATAATATAACAAGCTTTTAAAATACAACACATTGTTAAAGATGAAACCAGTGGTTTCCAACCTTTTTGGCTTTTGACGTCTTACAAAAAGCAGTGTGTAGTCGGGGTCACATTTCACATGTCTATGAGTTGTTAACAGCTCCACCAAATAGTGATTTTTCCCTCTAAACTTCTCACATGCTTTCATTTCAATAAATGTTCAAATGATCCAATATTTCAGCAAAAATCAAAGATTAGAGAAAAAGTCCAAAAACTGAAAACAGATTTGTGTATCAGAATTTTCCTCTCCCATTAATCATCTACCCCTCCGACCCCTCACATTTATCTGGTTTGTCTGATCCGGTCACTGATTCTGCAAGCCTCATCTCCTCAGGCAGGTTGTTCCAAAGCTAAGGAGCCCTGATGGCAAACCCTTACTTTTATTGGCTTTTTACTCACAAAGCTTTTATTGCACTTACAGAAACATAACAAGTGTAGTTGTTGAGTTGAGTACTTCACCTGGTTCACTCTCTCCTCTGCTCCGCTCAGCCGGTGGTGAAACAGAGGAGAGACCATCAATGACAGCAAGATCATGATGTTACGATGGTAGAGGCTCAGTGGTTGATGACTGTCAGATGGCATCGCCCATCAGCCCAACCCTAGACTGGACAACTTATCTGAATGAAACAGTATTACTGGCAACGAGATTCATACTAGCAGACAGGGGACTTAACTCACTCTCAATGAGACTGATAGGCTTCAGGGGACTGAACAACATGATTGCTGATTTTGAGTTATTGAGTTGAAGAAAAGGTTGTGCCATCCAACAGTTGACATCACTGAGACAATCTGTAACAGCAGCTAGGCTTTTTGGGTCACTAGGTCTCAGGGGAAGGTATATCTGTGTGTCGTCTGCATAACAATGAAAAGAGACAATGTGATGTTGGATAATTTGGCCAAGTGGGAGCATATAGATGCATGCAGATACATAAAACTGAACCTTGTGATGCACCACAGGTAATGTGAGTTGTAAGTTGTGAGTAATTAACTATGGTGACCGAGTAGGTTCTTTTTAAAAGGTAAGAATAAAACCAACCCAGATGTTAAGATGGTCAATTAAAATGTCATGATGTACTGTGTCAAAAGTTGCACTTCTAATTGTGGTCTCCCCTCTGGTGCTTGCTAAAAGGTCATTAGTTACCTTGAGGTAACCAAAATCTAACTAAAACTTCTAAAAGATGTTATTATGACACATAAAAGTTAAAAGTTGGGTCGAATCATTTTTTCTAAAACTTTTGATAAAAATTGAAGTTAAGAAATTGCCCTAAAATTGTTAAGAACAGAAGGATCAAGGTTAGGTCTCTTTTAAAGAGGTCGACATGTTTAAAAATCGATGGAAAAGTGACTTTTGCTAAGGAGCTATTAGTAATCAATAAAATACTGGGCCCAACTGTGTCAATAACGTCAGGTCCGCTAACCACTGTGTTTGGTTGTGTCAGGGACTCTGTTTCTGGACTTTCTGTGTTTTGGGGTTTTTTGCTGTTGCTCTGTGTGTGTTTTAAAATGTGCTCTGGATTACAAATCGTTTGTGATAACTGCATTTGCCATTTTGTGTTTCTTTGTGTAGTGCTTCAGCTTGATATAGTTTTTCCTTTGAGCCCAGGGCTCTCACTTTCTTTAGTTTTATCTCTGCCTTACTCTGGTTTTATTCTTGACAGTTTGTAACCTTGTGTTTTTTGTAGTCCTGCTCAGGATGTTTTCCCCTGTTCAGTGTTTAGTCTTGTTAGCCTTGCCCTGTGTGTTGCCTGCCACACTCTTGTTGTCTTCATTGTTAATCAATCCTTGTGTTTCCCTCCTTTTCTAGTGTGTGCCCCACTCCAGCTGTGTCTTGTTCTGTGATTATTTTCTTGTTTACTTATACCTGTCTTTGTCAGTTCATGGTCAGTGTATCCCGGGGTTTGCAGTTGTTGTTTTTGCACCTTTGCTCCTCATCTTTGCTCCTTGTGTTTCAAGCCAGTCAAGTTTTGTTTTTATCTTCATCAGCCTGTAACAAGAGTCTGGTAATAAATAGTTATTTTCTTCAGTTCCCGTTGCCTTCCTATTGCTTTCTGCATTTGGATCCATCTGCCTGCATAACTGTGACAGGTTGATTTAATATGGGATATGATTTCAGATATAAAGGACAGCAATACAGGTTCAAAATTAGAGAAGAAGGATGCTCATGCTTCTTTAACTGCCTTTTGTTAATTCTTCATTGTGTCTTTCCAGATCTCATAAAATACATGCAAACACGTTTTTTTTTTTCCATTTTCATTCTTTTCTCATACAGTCTCTGTTGAATTTAAGCTTATCTAGTGATGTTTCAGGAGCAAGACCACACCTTAACTGCACCACTTCTGGCATTCCTATAAATGCATGTCAAAACATTTTATCACGATTGCACCTTGTTAATAACAAAAACTGAGAAAGAGCCATTAAAGAAATTACCTTTAAGAAGATTGTACTTGATGCCGCTTATGTTTGGCCGTCTTAATACGATCTTTTATATTAGCATTACCACTATGCGTGACAGAAAATGTACTCTTGCAGTGTGTACAGAATGCAGCATTTTCATTGCCAGATACTTTATGAAGGAAGGCGTAAGCTTTCTGGAGCTCTTTAGATAAGACCAACTCTCTCTTTGGCATGATAGCTAACTGTTAGCATACTGACAGGCTCTGTCAGAGAAAGCCGCATAGCAAAAGCCTTGACAACGGCACATTGATTGACACACATACAGACAAATTAGTGTTGAATTCAGACGTGTGGTGCGTTGTTCATATTATGTTACGTAATAATGAGCGGGACAGAACATGATAAATATCTATGTAAATGCTGAAAACAAGTATAATAAAATTATTATTTTAATTGTGGTGAAAACTGGGACAATTTAGTAGTGAATGTTTAAAACCGAGACATTTTAGTGTTTTACAGATGTTGGTCGGGACTCGGGACACCCAGCTTGAAACTGGGACAATCCCGTAGAAACTGGGATGTCTGGTCACTGTAAGTTAAAAGCACGGCAACCGAGTAGTTGTGATAAAATCACACTGAATATTACTGCTTTGTGATCAGACACACGTTGCTTCAATAAGAGGACTGCAGTCTCCCTCTCTGTGATGATAAAAAGTGAGTTATTATTTAGGGATCT
Organism: Thunnus thynnus; assembly: GCF_963924715.1. Lineage (NCBI taxonomy): Eukaryota > Metazoa > Chordata > Actinopteri > Scombriformes > Scombridae > Thunnus > Thunnus thynnus. Next base: position 2,078,627 of record NC_089533.1, on the reverse strand, counting down.
GATAAGAGCAGAAGGTAACAGAGGTTGCCAAGGGACTTGTATTATATTGTATTAGATTAGCAACAGAGGGGTGTGATATTGAGATTGCTGCAGTGTGTCCATGATAGGAAATGATGGTGGTTATAGAAGAAGGCGTACCAGTCCCATTTAGGAGAGCTGAGTGGGTTGCAGAAGTAGGGGATGGTGGTGGTGACTTATCATTTCCAACCGTGCTGCTGTGTCATTCCCTCAGGCTAGAGTCCATGTTCTCAGACAGCATCTGGGATCCCCTCCTGTGTGAGTGGAGGCCATCATGCCTCAGAAGGATAGGCCTCACCCAGAACAGGACACAGTTGTTGCTGTAGGGGATTCCAGTGATGGCACAGTAGTCTTTCAGCCAGGTGTGTAGGGTACTTCAGGTACTATGACAAACATGTTGCATAGTTCACATTTCATCACTTTCAGGTTATTGCTCTCTGGACCGGCTGGTTAAAATGATCAGACTTGTGTCCGTCAAGTAAAAGGGGAGAGTGATAAGACTTTAAAACAACTGCATAAAAAAATGGTAAAAACAGCTAAAACGAAGTGCAACTGACAGGAAAACCCCTCCTCTCCTCCCCCCCAGACAGACAACAGCTAAATTGCCTAGAGCAGCCTGCGTACAGTTAAGCTAGGTTGTCAAAGGGAGACAGCCGGAAATAGGTGAGATTAGCCAGGCTGAGGACAAGAGGCGAGGAGCCCTCCGACTGTGCAGACACACCGCAAATGGCTGTTTTTCTGACTTCCTGTGTCAGTACGATTTTTCATGCAGGACTTTTACTTGTAATGTAATATTTTTACATTGCTGTATCAGTACTTTTACTTATTTAATGGATTATAATACCTCTTCCACCACTGCGAAGCATCATCATAGAGCTGAGACATCCAGTGTGCATGCGTGTGTGTGTTTAAGCCTCACTGACAGGTTGAGTGATGAGGCCTGCCGAGTGTTGGCTTATGATGGTGAGTCCCTGGCTGTGGATTTGTTCCCTGAGGGCCGAGCACAGACAGCAGGAGCCGGGTCAAAAGTCAGCTGCAGACCACTTTAATAACAGTCTGTGGAACACACAGACATTTGTACTGATATTCTTGTGAGGACTAACACTCAACATTTTAAAGCACCTGTAATGGATACTTTTATAATAACAATGTCTGATCTGTCAGTGTGTAATGTGTTGGTTGTGACTCGTAGTGATGAACCTACAGAGAATCATCAGTGACTCTGCAGCTCCTCTCGGCTTTACGGAGCTTTATAGTGAGTTTCAGCTCATTGTTTATCTGTCCGGTTGCAACTTTACTGTTCTGGTTAACTCTCAGTGCTCTCATAGTGTCGTTTTCAGCCACAGCAAACAGCTGTTTTCAGAGAAAAAGCTGTAACTACCTGCTCAGCACCAAACGGCAAACAGACTCAGTTAGCTGTAGACTAGCTGGTGAACATAGTGGAGCATTTAGCAGCTAAAGAGCCAGATATTTCCCTCAGGAGTTGGTAGAGAGTAAAAACAGAGCTAAAAGAGAGTGAATATTGGACAGACACACGACTCCACATGAATGATAATGTTGCTCTGTAACTGCTGGATGTTGAAATAAGCAACTATTTGATGACAAGTTAGCCACAACTACTTTATAATCGGATAATATTCCAGAAGTTATGTTTACAGACTGTTCTACTTAAAACAAGTGGGCAAAAAACATAATTTAAGCATCTTTAACCAGAATGAAACTATAAAGCATCAAGACTAGAACCTTGAGGAACCCCACAAGTAATTACTGACATTATTAATAGAAGGATAATGTTGCTCTGTAACCGCTGGATGTGGAAATAAGCAACTGTTTACTGACAAGTTCAACATGTCAACTTAAAAGCTGATGATATGTCAGTAGCTGTGTTTCCATCAATGTATTTCTCTGCACATTTTGAAGTGTCACATTCACTCAAACTTCCAAAAAACTTCCTCAAACTTCCACGATGTAGCAAACATTTACCACAAATGTAAACAAATGTTTCCGCTGTCAGCGTCTTCTCGGATATTCCATATTGCCAGTACTAGCTGACTTGAAAGAACAATTACAAATTGCCGAATTGAAACGAATTCCTGAAGACCTCTCCATTTTTCTCTCGTAGATGGTTAAGGCGACTGGTTTTGTTTCCAGTTCGCAACCTCTACTTCTTCTACTCTGTTTATTACAGCAATGGGTAACATAGCCTAAACTGCCAACTTCTGATGAAACTATGCTTTGTGTAGCCTAGTTTATTTGCTCCAAACCAGGTGATGGAAATGCACCTTATTCACATTTTCTTTTTGCGACAATTAAAGGTTTGCTTAAAATTCACTGGACATCAGATGGAAACACGACTGGTGTTGGTTTAACCAGGTTCACTAAGCATAAAATAAATGTTTAATTGTACACTTTATTTGTCACTGACTTTATCTGCTTGTGGATTATAAAGACACCTTATGGTTACCGCTCTGATTGGCTTCTTCTCCATAGCAACACCAGTCGAGGCTCATGGGTATTGTAACATTCTTAGCTGTCCACCAAAATGAAAGACAAAACATGATTTCTCAGAAGTTGAAATCCTTGAAACTGAATACAGAATGGGGAACCAGCAGCTCTTCACACACTGGAAACCAGACTCAGTGATTTGCTGTCAGACGAGTGAATGAACAGAAATGATGAAAACAGTGAAACATGCTGAACTCAGAACAAACAGCTGCTGCTGCCACAGCCGACTCCATCTCTACCTGTTGGTTTTATTAACGTCAACATGAATGTGTGTGTGTGTGTGTAATAGATCAACCTGCAGATATTGTTTATCATGTTCACAGCGGCCCACAGGTCATCTCATACTGACTGTATCACATCCTGTAATATGACGTTCAGGCTGTGAGAGGAAGATCTTATGAAGAGCAGATACCCCTAGAATATAAACAGAAGGACCAGGGAGGACATATTGCTGGTCTCTTCTTCTTTATGGAGTCAGTAACGATTAAATTTGTGTCATAATAATTGAACACAATCTCTTAAGAGGAAATTTAAAAAAAAAAATACTTGAAAGTAAATACATTTTTTTGGGGGGCGGGGGGGGGGGGGGGGGGGGGGGGGATTTTGTTAAATTATTGTGACACAAATTTAATTCAATACAACTAGAGCTGCAACAATTAGATGATTGACATAAAACTGGACTTCAACGTTACTAAAGCTTCCACTGAAGAGCCTAAAACGTCAGATCTGTTTGGAGCGATGAGGAGACTGTAACTTTCTTCAAATTAATACATGAAACAAACAGAAATGTCATATTTCCATCGTTTGACTGTCGTTCTTTCACTGATGTCATCTGAGTGTGTCCTCTTCTTCTGCAACGGTTTAATGGCACCGACTGCAGAATTAGCGCCATCTGCTGTTTATCTCCTAACATTCACACAACAGGAATGGATGGAAACAAAAGCCCACTACATTTTCTTTTAATTATGTTAATTGTTGGCTCTGGTCTTCTCAGGGGATTAAAGAAGATAAAATAGCAACACGCTTTTCCTTTAAACACACGGTAAGAAAGAATAATTGATTAGTAATAAGAAAAAACATCTCGCATAGGAACCAACCATCCAATAACCCATATACATATACAACTAAACTTTTTTGGCTCAGTTGTGTTGGCAAATGTAATCTCTGTCTGGATTATGTTCACAGGTAACGTGAATATAACGTAACGTGGTATATATATATATTTATCGCTCTGAAGGTGGAGACGGAGGTCGGGGTGGATGAGGGGCTACAAGATGCAGGACTCTGACAGCAGAGACCCGGGTTCACATCCTGAGTCCTGTGTGTGTTCAGGTTTAGACAACAAAAGCACTTTGGTTCAGGGTAGTGAAAGATGCTGGTGTGGCTTAAATTGTTGAGCTTCAAGTCACTGCAGACTTTTTTCTGTATTAAACAGAGACCATGATCTTTATCTGACCTTAACCAAGTGCTGCCAGTCTGAACACAACCAGAAAAAGTTTAATATTCCTATAGTTTCTGTTTCTAGGAGATAGGGTTGGCTCTTACTCAACAGACACCGCAGTTACATGAGGTCCTGTTTACTGCTAAATGTCAGTAATGTCACCATCAGGTGGCTGAAGGCTACAGACAGACCTGCACAGTGCTAAAGTCTCATTATCTGTCTAGTGGAAGTTGGTATAATGAACATACTGACTGACACCTTTTGACACACAGAGGATGCCAAATGAAGACAAGCTACAGCAGGAAATTTAAAACTTGACAATAATATCCAACATTTGGTTTGACAGTAACCACCTAAGCCTGTTAACCATCTCCAGCTTTTTCACACAGAAACTTAAAATCCTCTGAGACTAAAACTCATCACAACATTTCCATTTGAGTGCCAGGAAAGGGTTTATGAGATTTATTAAACAATAGCAGCATACTTATGGACACTTTTAATCTTCCGGCCACAAGATGATTGGAACATGAAACATGTTTGTTTTTGCCTTTCTAATTATTTTCCCTCAACTCAAAAAGAAACAGGCTGCTGGAGTCTTAAATGGAAATGCAGTTTATTATAAGATGCAAGACTGGAGGAACATCTTAGTGGATTAAATGATTTACAAACATTAGTTTAACTTCAGCACAAGTTTTATATTTTTCTTTTTATCAATCTTATGTCACCAAAAACAAAACTAAAATCAGCACAAATCAGGCCCTCTGAAGCTAAATGTTAACATCAGCATGCTAACATGCTCAGAATGATAATGTGCTGTTAAGCACGTATAATGTTTACAATGTTCACCATGTTGGTTTAGCGTGTTAGCATGCTAACATTTTCTAATTGGCACAAAGTACAGCTGAGGCTGATGGGAATGTCATTAGCTTTGCAGGGATTTGGTCATAAATAGGGCTGTTGCAGTAACCACAATATACATATATATATAATACCGTGCTATAGACAAGCCAGCCGCGGTGGATGGCAAGCAACCACCACAACTCATTGTTTTTCTTCCTCTTCCTCTTCCAACAAAATGCTGCACTACTGCCACCATCTATTTTGTCAGTGATATGAGTGTTTCTACAAAGCTCCGTTTTCCCCGTACACACTACAACGCCAAGCTGGCGTTTTCACATTCACACACTCTGAAGGAAGTTTTGGAAAAGCTCTGTTTTTAGGGGAGAAAAACGCCAAGTCAAAATAGAGAGAAGAAGATGCGTTTACCAATTTAGCCAGTTTAGTGTAGACATGGTCTAAATGTCTGTAGAGGATGTTAGCATGCAACACACCTACATTTAGCATGTTACCAACTACTGGATGTTTCATGGTACTGGTATTTTTTACATTGTTATCTCAATTTTTGACAGATTTTCTTCATTCCCCTCTGATTTTGAATGCCGGTGTTCACTTGTGGCATTTTAGACTTTCATCTAATAACTGACATTGTCCAAACAGTAATTTATTGACAGTCATCAGTGCAGATCTTCCCAGTAATAAAAGAAGCTCTTATGAGGATGCTGAGTACTTCACCACCTGATGGGTTTTGTGAACTGATTTACTTCAGCGATTTTCAGTCTTGTTCACTCAGTTTTAGTGTGTTTAAAAATGAAGATATGTCTTTAGGGAAAAGTGAAATGTGATCATAACAAGGTAATGGGTGATGGGAATTAATCAGAACATCATGAATAATGAATGATATCACACAGAGTTGAGATTTTGGGGGTGTTCTTTAGTGGGCAAGGCTGCTGCTGATACCCGCTCTGGGAGCAAAGTTTCAGTCAAAATTTCATGCTCAGAAGGGATGAAGTGCAGAGGGATGAGCTTTGAAGTCTGGACCCATGAGACTGAAGCATTCAAAGAAACTGAGATGAGAAAGTCAGCGCAATCGTACAGTGACCAGCAACATGAGCTGGATCAGAAACAAACTGCCTGAAATTCAGCTGCGAAGCTTCATGACTGCAGTTTGCTGATGCTGATGTTATTTGGTCAACATTGTGTCTAACCACATGTAAATTTGATATTCTACTTTCCAAGTAGTTTAAAGATGTTTTTGGAGTCACTGCTCCTTGGCTTCTTAGCATTATAAACGAGTCTCTTCTGTCTGGCCTGGTTATGGACAATTTTAAACAGGCCTGTATCCAGCCTCTCCTTAAGAAACCTGGTTTAGATCCATCACTCCCCCATAACTACATCCAAATTACCTTTGGTTTCAAAAATTGTTCAAAAGGTGGTTGCTGAGCACCTTTTAGAAATAATGTAAGGAAACAATTTATTTGCCAAATTCCAATCTGGTTTTAGAAAGAACCACAATACAGAAACAGTCCTACTCAGAGTAAAAAATAACATCCTAATGAGTGTGGACTCTGGTAACCTCACTATTCTCATTTTGCTGGATTTGAGTGCAGCCTTCGATACAGTTGATCATACAATTCTACTCAACAGACTCAGGAACTGGGTTGGCCTCGGTGGAACTGCTCTAAACCGGTTTTCATCTTACTTATCAAACATTATTCGAAGTCACTGTTGACAACTTTAGTTCCTCAACTACTCTCATGTCATGTGGGGTCCCACAGGGTTCAGTCCTTGGCCCTATACTGATCAGTTTTTGTCTGTTGCCCCTTGGCCATGTTATCGCCATTTCACCCCTGTGTCCTACCATTGTTATGCTGATGAATCCCAGTTACATGTCTCGTTAAGCCCTGAAATACATAATAATGTGGATTCTCTGCACTGCTGCCTTGCTGCCATTAAGGACTGGATGGCTTCCGACTTCCTACAAGTGAACACAGATAAGATTGAAGTTCTGGTTATTAGTCCTGATCATATTTCTAATAGTGTCACTCCCCACCCTGGACCACTAACAACACGACACACTAGCTAGAAACTTAGGAGTTGTTTTGATCAGTACTTCAACTTCAATCAGCACATTAAGGCTACGTTCACATTGCAATCCTCAGATTTATTGTTCAGATCCGATTTTTTTTATTTGGCTGTAATATCAGATTCCAGTGTGGACTGGTCACTGGAACAAAAGAACAATAACAAAGATGTCACCTACAGCATACTGTCATACAGAAGTTAACATGGAGGCCACTGAGGTCAGTGTTTACGGTTTCATTTATAAGATGATGTGCAGTGGAAGCCGGTGAATTCATGAGCAGATGACAATGAGGACGACCATTAAGAGAAAGACTTAATTATGGCTTTTTGTGGAATGGCTGCTCGTCTGTACAGAGGTGTGTGTGGATATGGAGTCGGAGCCAGGAGGGGGTGGATGCGATGTGAAAGGCTTCACAGAAACAGATTTCATCCAAAATTTCAGGATATCAAAGGCTACTTTTAACTCCATCTGTCTGCGCCTCTCCACAAGACTCTCATGGCAAGAGTTCAGGTGAGTGATGTAAAAGTCGCATGAATTCCGATACGACGGTTCAGACTGAGGTTGCATTGCAAAAAATCAGACCTGTACTGGATTTAGGCCCATATATGAAAGTGCCCCAAATCAGAATTGAAAAGAGCAGATTCCATATGATTTGTGTTGTTCACATTGTTTGAAAACAAACAGATATGGGTCACATATGAGCAAAGAAATTGTTGTTCTTGTTCAATCCGACTATTTACAAATCACAAATATTGCCAATGTCAAACCAATGCTCCCCAACAACATAGTTGAACAACTCACCCAAACCCTCATTTCCTCCCGCCTAGACTACTGAAATTCATTATTTACTTGTCTAAATGATGCAGCAGTTGCCTGTCTACCATTAATGCAGCATGCAGCAGCGAGTCTTCTCACAAAAACTCGATGTAGAGAACACATCACTCCAGTCCTGGCCGAATTCAATTTAAGATTCTGTTGATTACTTTTAAATCCCTTCACGGCCTGGCTCCGCTTTACATTTCAAAACTCTTAACCCCTTATTCTGCACAGAGACCCCATCAGATCAGAGAATCAAATGCTGTTAAAAGTTCCACAGTCCAGGCTTAAAACAAAAGGGGATCATGCTTTTACTATTTCAGCCCCAACGCTGTGGAACAAACTCACCCTCAGTATCAGATCAGCTGAGCCTCATTTTAAAAAGCTTTTAAGAAGCCACCTGTACAGACTGACATTTGTGTAATATTTTCATAATGTCTACTCAAATGTTTTAATGTTCTTTTTATATTCTGTTTTAACTCTCTATGTTTGACCACTGTTTTTATTGCATTTTCTTTTCCATCTTTTTTGTTTTATTTCTCTGTTTTCTATCTTGCACTTGTATTTTATGGTACTGTATTTTGTGAAGCACTTTGTAACTCTGGTTTTGAAAGGGGCTTTAATAAAATTTATTAGTATTACTATTATTATTATTGTTATTGTTATTATTGAGTGAGTGGATCTGTAGTAACCTCAGGGGATCAAACCTGTTGACATACATAAAGATATTTAGACTATTGACCTTTAAGCCGATCACTGGCTGTTGAAGTTTTAAACTGTCTCGACTTCCCCAGACATTTGGTAAACAAATCTCTTTTGCAGAGGTAGCTCTGTGCAAATAATCACTAAGAATTCAAAGTCTAATTTTCTTTATTAATTGTCAGTGATTTTAACTAGTGGTATTTGATTATTAAAAGTATTACAATTCAAAATGCACCTTGGTCCATCTTTGTCCAAAATGTGTATATCTACAAGTTACAGTTTACTGCAATTAGTAAAGTCATATAGCTTGTTAATATGGGTTTATTTACCATTTTAAATCTGAGGAAAGATGAAGTAATTTTATTCTTGAACTCTGTAATAGGCAGTGATGGAAGGTGTATTGAGATCTTCTACTTAAATAAAAGTAGACATGCCACAGTATAAAGACACTGCAAGTAAAAGCATTCAAAATTACACTTAAAGGGCACATAACATGCACATTTCCAGCTCTATATTTATATTCTGGGGATCTACTGGAATATCTTTGCATAATTTCCGGTAAAAAAAACTCTTTGAATGATTTACAGTTTAAACCTCCTTATTTATCTTCTACTGGTCCTTTATGCAGCCCCTCAGTTCAGCCTCTGTCTGAAACAGGCCGTTTTAGGTCCTGTCTCTTTAAGGCCCCGTCTCCTGATGAGCCCACTCTGTTCTGATTGGTCAGCTTCAGGAAGCTTCCTCCAGCTCCGGATGCTACGTAAACAAACTATAGTAGCAGGATTTCACTTCTTTTTCTCATATTTTACTCAAAATGTCAACGTCTTAAATCCATCCGTACATGTTGGAGCTGAGGCAGATCTGAGATATGAGCGTGGACGACACATGGAAACACTTGGGCATGCAAAGATCTGACATCATCACAAGGAGGAAGTAGAGGTAACTTTCAGTTTTTGTTGACATGTCAGATACACAGGACCTGCTATACATTTCTCAAAGTTGGGAACGCACGTCCACATTCATGAGGAGGTCATGTTACTTGACACAGATATCATCTCCAGTGCAAACTTACGTTCAGCGTTAACTAGCTTACTGCCAGCTCAACTAGCTTACTTTATGTTGCTGTAGTTGTTTCTTTGGTGAATAATTTCAAGAGCTTTGAGGCTAACCTATCAGTATGGTGATGCAGATTAAGAGATTAAGATTAAGAAGTTAAATTGCATTCTTCACAAACAATCACTAAATCAATTTTTTTTTTTGTCAGTTGGCTGCTGAAACGCACAAGGTCAATAATTTGGTATAATCAGCTTCTTATACAATAAAAAGGCCATGACGTGAAACTGGACTTTACAGTGAAATAGTGTAACTAACCTAATGAATGAATATCACATTTTTATAAACACAAAATAAAACACTTAATATATTGTGAGCAATGACATGACCATTATAACAGTAACATGAGCAGCTGGTCCCAGTGCTGTGTTAGAAAAAGGATCTAATAATCAGGACGGGGCTCAAAATTTAGGGATAAACGTCTAAATGATCAACCTTAATGATGTCACTGACCAAACAGTTTTTTGTCAGAGAAAAATGTGCTTTGGCAATACTACTGTTTTTGTTTTAATCGATTCTGTGAAAATATCTGAGCTCGATGATAACATTTTTTTAAAATTCGGCTTTCTTAAATAAAGTACAGTAGATGTTGTGATCCTTTCAAGTTATACAGTAGTAGCAAAGAGGAAACCCTGACTTCTCTAGCAAAATTGTGTTGTATAATTTGAATGAATTCGCCTGTTTAATTATGCAGATTAGTATCTTAAGGCTGGGTTAACAAAGGAAGAGAAAGAGAAGAAGCAGTGAGAGTGAGAGAAGCAAACTAATGCAAATGAAATTAGACCTGAATGGTTATTGTCTCATTCCTTAAGGGCCAGAAGGGTTAATAACACTCAATCTGCATAATACATGACCGTCTCAATGGCAGCAAATCTCTCAATGGCAGAGACTGGAGGAGACAAGGAGGATAGTTAACATTTTCAATTATCTGACTCATTATCATCAATAATTAACTACCCTGACACGTGTTTGTTACTCAGAACCATTTAAGAAGTCGTCCTTGGAAACTGTTTGGAAAAGGACAGACATTTTCAAAAAATACTTGACAGGTGATTGGATGAACCATCTGTCTATCACCGTCTTACCTTGCGGGGCAGCTGGACTCGCGAGATCAGAAGATCACAAGAATCCTCATAAGACACTAATTGGTCCAAACTACTGGTGGTTTGGACACAAGCTCATAACTTGAAGCCTGACAAGATGCATTTGTGTGATCTCGTGATCTTGGGAATCCAGCCGCCTCGCAAGGTAAATAATTAACAGGATTGAAAGTGTTTGGTTGGGCATGAGAAATACCTTCAGTCAATCAATGAATGAAAGAGCTGGAGGTAAACCAAGATGAGACCATTTTAGTTCATTACTGCGTCATTTTTTCACCAGGATTTCAATTAAATTATTTATCATTTTCACTCATATAACACTGTCCGCTTCATGATAGACAGTTCAAACAAAAAAGGATCAAAATTGAGGCAGCAACATTTTTCTTTCCTGTGGTGCCTACATTACCCACAATGCAACTTGACTCCATTCACTTGACTGTACAGATGCTGGTGTGTTATGCTAGCAGCAGCTAATGTAGCCTGAAGCTGCTAGCCTCACTACTTTTTTAATAACGTAACTTTTTTTTAATGCTAACATTACTTGTTTAATGCTACCATTGCTTTTTCAATGCAAAAAAATTTTTTTGATGCTAATATAACTTTTTTAATGCTAGCATTACTTGTTTAATGCTGATAGCACTTTTTAAAAATGCTAACATACTGCACATTACAATGTCATTTATAATGTAATAATAACACAAAGACTAACACTCTAAAACCAAAACCAGAAAACACTCAGATTAACTGACATTTAAGACGCTATAGAAGATATATGAAGACATGTATTGCTTAGTTATGGAATTGTTTACTTAATTCAGAAGATGGTAGTTTGACAAGACATATTTATCTGGGATAAACACATTATTGGTTCTTAGTCAAAAGTGTGTGTGTACATTATTCTGCGACTCTGGGTTTAATGAGGCTTTTTCTTATTAATGAAAAGCTCAATGTTTGTTCAGTGAGTGTGTGTTGATATATGGACTAAACCAAAACTGCATATAATTACGTTGATAATAACTGAATATGCTACTGAGCAATTATGTTATATATAATTTGTCAAAAAAGCATAGATCTCTGTGTACCCAGCTGAGATCTGGTATTTTACCACTGACTGTGGAAACTGGATGGTTTAATTAATCTAAAAGAGAAAAAGCGGATCTGTCCAATGTGCTGTCTAAATGATCCAGAAAATGAGTTCCATTATGTTTTCTACTCTCCTTTGTGATTGGGAACTGCACAATGCTTTGTTTAGTCAGATAACAATAAATATTGATTTTGTAAATATGGATGATGCACAAACACTTAATTGGCTGTTCACATAAACATAAATTAGCCAGTTACTTGGAGAAAGCTTCCGTTCTTTTCTGTTTACAGTTTATTTGGGATTTTTCTTTTCTTTTCTCACATGCTTCTGTATATGTTTTGTATATGTGTTACCTGAAGATGCATGTTTTATAGAATAGTGGTGTCTTGTAATCCCATGTGGGATTGTTTGGCATGACACAGAAATAAAAATAAAAACTAAAAACAATAATAGAACCAACACATATTTGACGGTTTTACTTAAAAAATGAATAAACTACTACATCACTAATCTGAATTCGAGTTAGTCAGTTAACTAAGTTAATGTTAACCACAGGTTTAAACATACCATGTAGTAGAGACGCATCACTTACGTCACATCCTGCCCATTAGAGGGTGATTGATGCTCAACCAAAAGATTTTAAATTGCAACCAAAGGCTACGGCAAACAAAGTCTTCTGCACCGAGCAGGAAGCTTGTAAGAGTGCAACCAAAAACTGATCAACTGCACTCAAAGGGAAAAATGTTTTGTGATGGTTTTTGATTTGAAATGGAAATTTCAATTAATTTATGTTTGTCTGCAAAACAATTGATAACCGTTTTGGTCTCAATTGATTTGTAACTGATTTCAAAACACAATATTTTTTTACTTAAATGCCAAAGGTTTGCTCTCAAGTATTTTATATTTGACTGCTCTTTTGAAACACAAAATAACCCCTGTAATGCATATTTGTACCGCATCTAACCAGCATTTTAACCACAACCCTGTGGTTTGTTTTATTATTATTCCCAGTAAATATCCTTCTGGTCTCACAGGAACAGATACGGCTGTTTCTGGCTGTTCTCAGGTTTAGTTTGGTTTGGTTTGGTTGGACTCCGCTTTCAGCTGGTGGAAAATTAAAAAAGGGAATTGTTCCATCTGGGCTTTACAAAACAAGACTAGTAATATTTTTTTTTCATTGAACTAGCCTGCAGGGGTTTCGTATCACAGTATGTTACACTGAAGATCAGAGATTGGAGAGCGAGAGAGGAGAGGTATGGATGAAAAATGGAAGAAAAAAAAAATCATCTCAGGGTTCCCTCGTCCATTTGGCATGCATGGACGGGCAGCGAGAGGAGAGTGTGTGGGTGGATGAGATGCAGAGAGGAGGATGAGGAGGGTTTTTTTAACGAGGGGTTCCTTCGCCCCAGGGACACCTATCTGTCTGACCACAGGAGAGAAGAAGAGCAGCAACAAAAGGTTGTGGTGGTGACAGAGGAGGAAGAGGAGGATGAAAAAGAATAAGAATAAGAAGAAGGGGGGGGGGGGGGATGGATGAAGGCCACACACAAGGGCCAGATCATCTACACCCTTTCCTGGTGGGGAGGAGGACATAACTGCGATGTGTGATTGTATATGTGTGTTGGATGCACACGTGTATCATTAACCACCATTAACCACAAATTATACAGTGAGAAAGAGAAAGACAGATGCTGCTTTTGGCACATTATTTTGCTCCGGTCTCCCCTCTGCAATCTGCAGCCTCGGGAAATAAAGAGAGAGGAGGAGGGGGGGAGAAAGAGAGGGAGAGGGAGAGAGTTAATCTAATACATGTGTAGTGTGATTAAAGGAAGAGCTTCATCGCTGTTGACATTTCAGATGAATGTGAGGCTCCGAGAAAGGATATTAAACACAGAAGAAGAAGAGGAATTGCACTGAAAACCAAAGGAAGATAAAGGGTTAAAAGCCAAATCTATCACAGGGAGATCTCTCTCTCTCTCTCTCTCTCTCTCTCTCTCTCTCTCTCTCTCCTCCCTCCTCTTCCTCCCCCCTTTACCTCTCGACCACTCGGCTGCTCAGCTCGCTACCTCCCTCACCACCTGTTAGTGCGGACTCCTCATGCACTGATATCCACTTGTTTGTGTAGGAATCTCCTCACTCACACAAACAAAGGTAAGAAAAATCATCATTTTTTTTTACTGTTTTACTGCAGATTTGTTTTCTTGTTCTTTGGGATTATTCACTTCTCAAAGGATTTTGCATTTTTAAAAACAAACAAAAAAAATCTCTGCCTCCTCTGTTCATCATTTTCTTTCCAAATTTGGCTTCTAGTGGTGCAAAGTAGAGCTGCAACAGTTAGTTGATTAATTGATTTGAGTTGATCAACAGAAAATGAATCGGCAAATATTTTTTTTACATTTTTGCCCCCCATGTTTTTTTTTTTAAAGGAAAAATGCCAAATATTTGCTGGTTGCAGCTTCTCAAATGTGATGATTTGAAGCTTTTTTGTGTCATACATGGCAGCAAACTGTATGTTTGGATTTGGGACTGTTGATCAGACAACATCACCCTAGGCTCTAAGAAATTATAACAGGCACTTTTTACTATTTTCTGATGTTTTATAGACAAAACGATGAATTGATTAATTGATCATCGTCAGATATAGTCGCAGCCATATCATACAAATCAGTGCTGAAAAAGTACATTTACTCAAATACTGTGCACAGTCTTACTTGTTGTTTAGATTTAATATTTCATGAAGCATTTAATGGTACAACCCAGAAAACAAACAAACAATGGATTTATAGATTTAGTTCCTTATTATGAAAAATGGACAGATAGATAGAACTCGAGGAAAAAAAAGGGAAAAAAAGGAATTTTACTTGCAATTTAACTATAAAACCCTTTTTTAATATATTATTGAATTATTATTACAAATGCATGTAACATGTAAGTTGAATTTCTGTAGCTGTTTAGGTGGTGTTACTCTTAGCGTTTAACCGTCTTTTGGGTAAATTACTGTTTTTTAATATCTTCAGGCCCCTGGTGGTCCATATTGGTACTGCAGGGAGCCCATTCAAGATTTTTAATCATTATCATGAAAATTATCATTATAAAATGACAAAAAAACACAAAAAATAATTTACTTCTTGGCAAGAACCTCGTAAAAATACCTTATCAATTAATGCAATTTGCAAAGAGGAAATCAGGTGGCATTACAGAGTCTACTACATGCATAAACATTATTTGGCTATTACTAATTCATTTTCTTTGGGCAGAGGGGAACACCCGGGCAAGGTTGGTGTTAAACCAATGCCTGCCAAAAATGTTTCTCTGCTTCTCTCTGGGGTTTGAGAACCTCCAGTCAAAGGCACAAAAACACCAGATTAAAATTCAACAGCTCAACAGCTGCATGCAGATGAAGATGGACACAGACCTGATGTTACTGGTTGTTTCCAGGAAGTTGCGTTGGCAGAGAAAAAGATGAGAAGTGGTGAAGGTGTTTTCTGAGGAAAAAAATGTATTGTTGGAAACACGTTTATTCAACAGGTTACATGAATCAGGACTTTTTTTTGTATTTATTCTGTTTTGAATGTATGTCACATACAAAAAATAATCAAAAAAGAAAAAAACAAAATAAATAACAGGCTTTGAATATGCACGTGTATGTACACACACATTATATAAGTAAAATTACGACAATTGAGACAAACAATAACAATAGATTATGCTTAGTAGATGAAGAGTAAAAGTTGTTATATTTGTGTCTACACAAGAGAAGTAATCGATAAAAAATGTTCAATAACCCAAGAAGGAAACGTCGTTGTTAGCTTATAGTGCAGAATTAGCTGTTAGCTTCAGAGATCTGGTCAGAGTGCCGGATTCTGTGAAGGTGGTGGATGATTTTACACTGAAACTGCAGGAAGAAATGCTTGTTTTAATGTCAGACAGCTCACTCTATTGTGTGTTTAAGGCTGTTTAATGAAGACTCTGATCAATACTTTGGTGACTAGTTTGACATGTTTCAGTGTTTCTGTAGAAACTGATGGCTTCAGGTGGAAAATGCATCATTACGTTTATAATTTTTCAGCGAAAAGCAAACAAATAAGTGATCAGATTTCTTGTCATGATCCAGTGTGGCTGATCAATAATCATACTATCATATGTTGCTCTATTGTTTTTATGCTAATGTTACTTTATTGTTTTAACGCTAATGTTACTTTATTGTTTTCATGCTAATGTTATGTTATTATTTTATGCTAACTTTCTTGTTTTCATGCTAACGTTACATTATTGTTTTCATGCCAACATTATGTTATTGTTTTCATAGTAATGTTACTTGTGTGAGGGGAGATTGTTCGGTACCCTTAGTTAATTTTTCACTAGCTGTAAAGTTAACTTTGTGTAGTCTGGTTGAGCATTATCGCTGCTACTAGCTGCTGTTTACGGGAATATATGTTGTATGTTAGCTAGCCGGAGCTGACAGACATCTGTCAGTGGTGGTGTGGTAAAGTTTTGAAAATGCAAGGTTGAGTGTTACATAGAAATTCACCTTTAAACAGTAATTTCATGGTTTTCAGCAAGTTGCTTTCTTTCTAAATGCTGAAAAAGTCCATATATAAGCTATCAGGATGTTGTGTTGACGTGTTTTCTGTCATCCTTCTGTGCTGCATCTTTGATTTTAATAAGCTATAGATGGGAAATTTGTCTACAGACTGCACAGATTCTCTGTATTTTCTCTCTGCTGTTCTATTTACCTCTACCTGACATTTTGTTCACCATTGCGCACCATTTTGTTTAATAAAAGCTTGGTCTGGTAGCAAACCTGTTAGCTTTTTAGCTTGGTTGCTAACAGAAAAATAAGTTCACACAGCTCATTTAAAGACGTATTTGTAGCCTCGACTCCTGTCTCATAACTGTCTGTCAACCATTATTGATCTTTTGTGGAATAGTTTTTACTCTGATAGGAGGTTAAATGAAACAGGATGTTAGCCATACAGCTAATAAGCGACAATAGCTTCCATCAGTACCATTTTGGTCTCTCCATCCCCTGAAAGGTCAGCACTGTCAAGACACAATGGAAATTGACAAAATTGACTTTGACGTGAAACTTTGCGTGGATTTACTTCGCCTCTGCAAGTGTTTGGATCGGACTGAACTGAATTCCATTGCAAAATTTTCATTTTCCGTTTTTAAATCCCAGTGTGTCCAGGTCTGAACTCTTGAAACACATTTTGTTGAAATATGAACATATAAACTCTAAATGATGCTTTTAAAGTTTGATTAAGTCTTTTAGATTGATCATCAGTAGAGGAATGCTGAAAGGATTGTTCAAGTAATAATTGATAAGTATTGGCATGATATGAGATGCTGGTATCAGTTCTGAGTGCATCCTTGCCTCATCTGTCATTGTAATAAAGTACAATCACTCAAGTACTGTACTTGAGTTCAATTTTGAGGTACTTGTATTTTACTTGAGTATTTCCATGTGATGCTACTTTCTACATTTCAGAGGGAAATATTGTACTTTCTACTCCACTACATTTATTTGACAGCTTTAGTTACTTTTCAGATGAAGATTTGACACAATGGATAATATAACAAGCTTTTAAAATACAACACATTGTTAAAGATGAAACCAGTGGTTTCCAACCTTTTTGGCTTTTGACGTCTTACAAAAAGCAGTGTGTAGTCGGGGTCACATTTCACATGTCTATGAGTTGTTAACAGCTCCACCAAATAGTGATTTTTCCCTCTAAACTTCTCACATGCTTTCATTTCAATAAATGTTCAAATGATCCAATATTTCAGCAAAAATCAAAGATTAGAGAAAAAGTCCAAAAACTGAAAACAGATTTGTGTATCAGAACTTTGTTTTTTCTTCTTTCCTCTCCCATTAATCATCTCACCACCCCTCAGATTTATCTGCTGACCCTTTGGAGGGGCCCGACCCCTAGGTTGGGAACCACTGGACTAAACTAGCTAACTGTATATAAAGTAGTGTAAACTAGCTCCACCTCCAGCAGCTACAACAGTAACATGCTGCTCTAACACTGATGCTTCACTATTAATAATCTAATGATGTCATATATAATAATATATCAGTCAGAGGGACCAAACCACTACTTTTACTGCAATACTTTAACTACATCAAGCTCATAATACTTATGTACTTTTACTGCAATACTTTAACTACATCAAGCTCATAATACTTATGTACTTTTACTGCAATACTTTAACTACATCAAGCTCATAATACTTATGTACTTTTACTGAAATAGGAATTTTCATGCAGGACTTTTACTTGTAATGGAGTATTTTTACATTGCTTTATTGGTTCTTTTACTTAAGTAAAGGATGTGAATACTGCTTGTCCTTCTCACACCTGTCTCTCAGTGATCAGGTCAGTATTCAAAGTGACGGCACTTGCTGACCACTAAGTCACCTCTCCACAGTCACACATCAGGCGAGGGAGAGACTGTTAATGCAGAGAGCAACATGAAGCCGCCGACATATCTACACACAGAAAGGACAAAAACAAGCAACACAGAGGGCCAGAGAGCTCTGCAAGAAAAGAAAGCATCTGCAGACACCAGGACAAGAATAAAGAAAGTGGGAGTGACTGGCAGGTGAGATAGGACAGCATTTCATGTGTCTTCATTAGCATACTCTACTGCGCTTTCCCTCAGCTTAAACTCTCCACTGCTGAGTCTCACCAGTAATCCCACTGTGACTGAATATCAGTCACTGGACGTGCACCAGATTTCACTTTCATGTAGGAGAATGTTTCCGCTGATAAACACTGCTCCTCCCTGAATTAAACATGACTACAGCGGAGAGCCAGTCGTCTGAAACAGCCCACAAATAAATTAATACATGCAGAAAATTGCTGTGCGATAAAAAACAAAAGAATTAATGTTGACAGCATGATCTATGATTAGTATAAATCATATCTCCAAAGTGTGATGTAATGAGTAAATATTGTTATTTAATGTATCATAATTACAGAAAACATTGAATGAATGATGATGATGAATGACACAGAGTTTCTTGTGACACAGAGTTTTGTAATATAATTACATAATGACAATTGTAGTAATTAATTATGACTAGTCTCATAATTATGACTTAATAATTCAAAATGAGTATCTTATATTATGAATTTTGGATCGTTATCAAAATTGACTCATTATTACTCAGAAATGATAAGTTATTAAAGATGAACTTATTCATACATCTTGAATGTTGTTGCGCTGTTCATGGTGAAAAGGAGATCTCATAGTAAACCATCACCTTGGATAACAAGCTCTGTGCGTAAACTCAAGAGATCATGTAGAACAGCTGAGAGAAAACGGTGGAAATCTGGACCAGACCGGCACATACGGGCACTTCGCAAAACGTCATGACTGTGCTGCTTTTGATGGGGATAGAAAACCTGCAGATGCTGCAGATGTTAATGCGGTTTGACGTGTGTTTAGCTGAGAATTTTGACAAGTTTTTATGCGTTCACTTCGTGTTAAACAAACCTTTTTGTTATAGACATGTCTAGTAATTATTTTGCTACCTTGCCTGAACCTGAGCATTGATGATACCTTAATAAATCAACTTTGATTGGTCTGCTGTGATTCCCCTTCAGCCTCCCTCCGTACAAGTAGATCAATGACCCGACTCAGTGGCTGGACATTGCTAATCCGAACATCTATACATATTTTTTAAAGTTAAGTACTAAGTCTTAACTAGTAAAGACTAGTTATGTTTAT
The DNA here is from genome assembly GCF_963924715.1 of Thunnus thynnus. Classification (NCBI taxonomy): domain Eukaryota; kingdom Metazoa; phylum Chordata; class Actinopteri; order Scombriformes; family Scombridae; genus Thunnus; species Thunnus thynnus. Next base: position 2,059,189 of record NC_089533.1, on the reverse strand, counting down.
TCTGTAAGCTATAAAAGAGTGACATTACCAGCTATGAAGTGTTTCATACAATGATTAAATAACTTCTTTAAACTTTTCTTATAAACTTTACGTCACTTTAATTATAACTTTAAGTGATGTGTTGAAGGGATAAAAAATAAGTGGATTTCTTATTAGCCGATAATGTTGAACAGCGGGTTCCAAATATCAAACGTGTCGCCTGATTTTCTACATAAAACCCCACAGCTTCCTTCATGTTAACTCGTAGGAGACAGTCATCATGAAAGAAGCACATAAATCAGATGTTAAAAGACCTTAAGACATTAAAACAGTGGGAGAAAGTGATGTGAGATGAAATATAGTTCACACATCGACAGAGATCCTTGGTGTGTAACTGTTTCCTCTTTACAGCGCTCTGCAGTAAATCCATAACGAGGCTTTATATCTAAAATAAAAAGCGGGAACAGAATGAGATGTTGATCATATGTTCATATTTCTGTAGTTTTTTATTTTTTATTTTCTTGGATCTTGAGATGTAGATTTATCACTTGTCACATCTTCTTTTGCATGACTTTATTCTCCTACCGTATGCAGCAGTGGCAGCAGATCACAGAACAATCATATGGATCTTAACCGTCATTGTAACAGTTTTTGATGGTGATGAGCTTGGAGAAGTTGTTGGTTTTATACTCTGCATGAAGTTGGTAATAACCTAAATGAATAAATCAACCTTTTAAGGAGGAATGTGCTGTGTTTTGCTGGATTCTGGATCCTCAGAAAGGCTGTGGCGAGCAGTAGGAGGAGGAGAGCTGATTCATGAATGTTTTCACCATGCTACTGCAAGATGAAATGAACAAAATAAATTCACACGTCCTCATATTGTATTCTCGTGATGGAGCAGTTCACTGTGAGCCATTAATACAGATGCAAAGAGGCTTTAAACCACTGAAGATGGTGCAGGCATGTGGCTGCAGGTGCTGCGGAGAAAATAAAATACAATCAATACACAAACACATGTCAAGAATTTATAATACTATGAGGCATGATTTTACAACTCTAATCTTATATGAATGAACTTTTGCACATATTTGATTGGCCAACGCAGTGCGGCGCCAGGTGACATCGTACTGTGATGCGGCAAAAGTTGAGCCAGGTTGAACATTTTTGCCAGATGACCCTTTGGTCTTCTGCTGGAGACTTCTGCAAACGTTAATGTCTTACATCATAATTATGAGCCAATAAATTAAGATTCTTCCCTTCCAAAACAGCATGTTTGTTTATCTCATGTGAGGCACATTTTCCAGCATGTTGTGTGTGATATATTGACATTTTACCTGTGAACTGTAGGAAACAACTTTAACCTGTAATATAATATGTAAAACACAATTTAATAAATTCACATATTGTTTATTACAATCAGCACTTTACAGGTGATGATCATTTTCCAGGTTTATGTGTTTTTTAGCTATTTCCTAGGAGAAAATATGAATTCCACATGTCCACAGATTTAGCGTTGCACTACAAAGGTGTGAAGTAGGAGGAGATATTTTGGATGTTCCTGGTTCCTGCAGTAAAAGTCTCATTCATTTTTCTCATAGATGATGTTAGTGACTCACAGTTCTCTTTCTCCTCTACAGTTTGGATCAATGTGAAACTCTCCTGCTTGAATCATCAGAACAAAAGATGAACGACTGTGGCAGAAAATATCTGGTTCTTTGATAAAAAAAAGTCGAAGCTTGTGTACATAAAAACATCAGGGTAGAAGTGAACTATGACTCCAAAATTCTGCTAACGCTGCGTTCACACTACGTTGGATGGATGAGAAGGATCGGAAAGATTCCCATGTCAGGACTGATGAGTGTTCACGTCTTCTGACAACTCAGGAAGGTTGTATGATAACTGAGTCTGTCATATGAGGGTCTAAAATACTGTGCATTGAGAAAATTACATCTTATCCACCTAAAATTGGGTTTAATTACGTTGACTTTAGTTGATGTGAGGCGTCCATGTTTGTTTGGTTTTCAGGCACCTTTCCCAGTTTCCCGTGCATAATTATGACTTGGACATTGACATGAATGCATTTTCAAGTTGGAAACTCGTAATTACGATAACTTCGATATGACATGAAGGCATCATAACGTTGAGTGGAAGCTAATGATTTTGGTGTTGTTGTACCGTGTAAATCAGTAAACTTTTTTAATTTCTGGGTCACTTTTGAGAGAAATCAGCAACGCCATATTTGCTGAATTCAAAATGCTTTGTTGTTGTGGTTGTAAACAAAATGTGGCGCCGTAACCATGACAACAAAGCATTTTGAATTCATTACCTCTTACTGGCTTCTTCTCCATAGCAACAGCTGCTGAGGCTCATGGGTATTGTAGTATTTTGTAGATGTCCACCCTGCTAAAATGACAGACACAACGTGATTTATCAGAAACGACTGGTGGTCACAATATAAAACAAACAAAACACTGGCACTCACGGATCGATCTTCTTAATAAGATGCACACAACACTCAGTTTAAGACTTGGAGCTGCGCGCACCACTACTTTTTACTGGTCATAATATAAACCAGTAGGATGATTATATAATCCAGGAGTCTCGTGTTTCTACCTTAAGTAATATTCCTTTAAAGAAAAATTTGAAACAGGAATACAGAATGGGAAAAAACACTTGTTTATAGTTGGCTTTTTTTTTCAGCAATGGCCATTTTGTAATTACCTTGCGATATAGTAGTTTTCATCGTTAATGGCTGTCCACCATTCCTGCCCTGGTTTCAGATTGTCTACCTATAAGGTGAATGTATTTGGCTCCTCTGTAAACACGACAAAGTAGACGCTCAAAGTTTTTCTGCAGAATTAAAACAGTAGTTACAACCAGTGGCCACAGGTGGCGCCAAATCAACCAGGACGTTACCGTAGAAGAAACAATTCTTTGACAGCACATTTTAAATCACAGGAGAAGTACTGGATGAAGTTGTTGTTCTGCCTCCTTTTAACAAAGATTCTGCTGACAGACGTCACGTTTTGGCCTTGTGAGGCATCATATAAGTGGATGATTGTCAGACAACACAAGAGGCACGAACCCTCAGCCTGTTACTGAGTTTCACAGATGGACCTCTTCACTTTGACCACAAAAGACAATCAGGCGCTCCTCTCTCATGAGACGATACATCCAATCTGTCCACTGTTTCATCTGTCGGGAGAATGCACAAGACTCCCGGCGGATCAGATTCTTAGCTTTCATGTTGCTCGCCTCTTTGAACACTGAGCTTTCTGAATGAAGCAGTGCAAGTTTTTAGATTGTTGTGTCTTTAATTTTGCCTTTGTTTCACCCAGACTACTAATTACTAATTACAGACTACTAATGACTACAGTGCACTCACAAGACCTGGTCACACTGGCAGGGGCAAAGTCACTCTCAGTGTTTTTTTGAAATGCAAAGAGCTTTTCCCCTCCTTTAGTTACTCTTTATTGAATGAAATGATATTTTGTATAAGACCACAGTCTGATCTGTCAGTGAGTAATGTGTTGGTTGTGGCTCGTAGTGATGAACCTACAGAGAATTATCAGTGAGGCTCCTCTCGGCTTTATGGAGCTTTATAGTGAGTTTCAGCTCATTGTTTATCTGTCCGGCTGCAACTTTACTGTTCTTCAACTCACTCTCAGCGCTCTCATAGTGTCGTTTTGAGCTGCAGCAGGCAGCTGTTTACAGAGAAAAAACTGTAAAAAGTCACTGTACACTACATGCTCAGCACCAAACGGCAAACAGACACAGCTGTAGACTAGCTGGTGAACATAGTGGAGCATTTAGCAGCTAAAGAGCCAGATATTTCCCTCAGGAGTTGGTAGAGAAAACAGAGCTAAAAGAGAGTGAATATTGGACTTACATTCACCAGGTGGACAGAAACACGACTCCACATGAATGATAATGTTGCTCCGTAACTGCTGGATGTGGAAATAAACAACTGTTTGCTAATAAGTTCAACATATCAATTTAAAAGCTAATGATGTGTCAGTGTTGTGTTCACTACTTGTTTCTGATGAAAATATTTGGACAAAAAATCAGTAATTGCAGGTTTAAATATTAATGTCAGCTGTCAGTAAATATAGGTATTTAGGTATTTATACAGTACCGGTCAAAAGTTAAAATAAAGAAAAAAACCCTTGAATGAGTAGGTTTGTTCAAATTGGTGCATAAAGATGTAAAAAGGATTTGAGTGAGATGGATAGAATGAAGACGCTCCCTGTAAATCCAGAACTTACCAGAGAATCATTACATTTGTAAGTAGTAATCCAGCGGTAGTTGTCTGTACGTCCACGGCTACACTGCAATAAGGAAGCATTAATAGCTAATTCTGCATACTTTTAATGGCGCCAGTGAGCCACAAACAGAGAGAAAAATTTGGCCTAACCCTCCAGACCAGTCTAAGATATCTTTGTGATACAGGTCAGTGAAGTGTGAGACAGACCTGTCTGCTAGAAGAAGCCTCCTTGCAGGGTGAAACAGGCAGGAATATTTTTCCCTGCAGAGGTTCAGTGATGTTTAACTGTTCTGTCTGGAGGCCTCTGAAGCTCATGAAACAAGCAGTGTGTGTAGGAATCTGGAAACCTCATTATGGAGCTGTGTTTGCACCCTTGGGTAGTTCTGGTCCTGTATATGCTAATTGTTCTTTCTTGTTAAATCTATACAGTTCCTTTACAGTGGTGGTTCTCCCCCAGGGGTCCTTGACAGGGTTCCAGGGGGTCCCCAGAAAAAAGGGGAATCATTTATTTTTTACTATAATTCCATCCATAAGTAACACAATGTTTGACTATTTAGGTCATGGGTTTCATACACTTTCTGTAATAAAACATCTAAAAGCAAAGATCCTATCAGATGGGAGTCCCTGGTCTAATTTGTGTCAGTTTAGGAGTCCTTGAAGTGAAAAAGTTTGAGATCGCTGCTTTACAGCACAGCGGTTGTTAAACTGGCTGGTGAGTTTTTTTCTGTACACTTGCTTCATTTTCCTTCAGCATCACGCTGCGACACACAGACTCTCTCTCTGCTTTCTCAAATCCCTGCATACCCATTCTCCCTGTTTTTCATACACATTCAATTTTCTTCCTTTCTTTTCATGTGTCAGACGCTCACACATACACTCCTCATTAAACACCTGCTGTCAGATACCTGCAGTGGGCCGTGGGGGCTGCTGTTGGGGCTAAATTGTGTCAGATGTGCTACAGACAAAATGAAAATAGGCAAGGCTGTGAGGAATCAAATGGTCGCAGTTTTCCCACAGTGACTATTGCAGAGAGTGGAAATGTTAAACTGTCAGGTCCACACAAACTTTGAGGGCGTGAGGTGTGATGTGTCCGTCAGTTTGGCTTCGAGCAAACTGTCAACAAATCTCATGTTTGGATCCAAACCAACAATGAACTGATCTACTAACAAGTGTTGTGTGTGTATCAAAGCCTGATATATCTTATTCCTCTGTGCCGTAAACCTCTGCTCATGTCCAAAAACTACTAAAAACTTTTAATTAAAAACAGTTTGTTTGCTTCTTGGGTCATTGAGTCTGGTTGGGTCCTGTTGTGTCGCTGCAAGTCTCAGGTCTGTGAAACAGGTTTTTCTGATACCTGAGTGAAATGGACTCTGTCACTTCTGATCCTACACAGGCTTTATATTTATTGAAGGAACTTAATGACTTGTTTAGGACTCAAACCAGAACATTTAGGACTTTGGACTTGATGGTCTTGACTTGTGGCTCTTAGGACCTTTGGATCTTGTCTTGGGACTTGTTGGTTTGGCTCTCAGATGAAATTCATTGAATTGTTGACAAGGAGAAAAACATAAACATAGAGAAAAATACAGAATTTAGTTTAAGACAAACTAAACTAAGTGTCTTTGTGCTGTTTCAGACTCTATGACGGTGCGGAGAGGAAAGAAGCTCAGCATCTCCATCCAGGAACACATGGCCATTGACGTCTGCCCCGGCCCCATCAGACCCATCCGACAGATCTCTGCCTACTTCCCCCGCCTGTCCCCCACCTCCCCCATCCCCGTCTCCCCCACCCCCGCCGTCTCCCCGTTGTCCCTCAGCCCCGGCTCCGTGGCATCCGGTGTGGGCGGGACTCGCCTGCTGTCGCCTCTGCTGCCCCACGGCCGGGCGGGCGGGGGCGGGTCGCTGTCGCTGACCAGCAGCGTGGACACGTCGGTGGAGATCAACAGCTCGGACAGTGACGACTGCAGTGAGCCTCGCTGTTGGCATGTGTCTGTGTGTGTGTTACTGTGTATCTGTACACATCTGCAGAAACATCAAAGATAGACTGTAGCTGCAGGACTCGCCTGTTTGCATGACTCAGCACGCTATTTCAAGTCTAGTAACTAAGTTGCAGTTGTGATCAATAGTTGTTGATCAATATAAAACTGTCCTAACAGTGTTGAACCAATCAGCAGCTACCATACCTTGAGGCTGAAGTATCTTAAAGTGCCACTGACAGCTGCTAGATGCTCCAACTGACTCCCAATCAAAAAGCTTCAACTTCTCCAAAGGAAATACTGAGTCAATCATTGCTTTTAACGAGTCATTATGGTCTCAATCTCTAAATTCAGGCCCTCTAATAAGTGTGCTGGTGGTCATTTTAGAAATTATGCTGTTAATAAGAGTTCATAAGTCCATCTTTATATACAGGCTGTGTGTTGAACACTAAGCGTGACTTCAAGATGGAACGCAAAGTGAAGTTTCACCTTATTTGAAGAGATTTGATGGTGGCTTGAGTGTTGGCTACATGTTAGCTGTAGTTTTTTGCTAGCTAGCAACCAGTCCTCCAAATTAAACAACATAATATGTGGTTGGTCCATGAAGTCAGGAACAACACATACAAGTGTTTTCTGATCTGACGCCCCTTTCAGCAGTAATCAGCAGGATGACATCACTGGTCTGTGCTTTCCAAAACTGTTATACATCACCGAGTGTGTTTACATGCACACTAGTATCCTGGATTTGAGTCTTATATTCTGGATATGATGCTAACATGGAACAAGAGAAATCTAGTTATTCATCTCCCTGTATACATGATTCAGTATCCAGGTTTCTGATCATCTGTTGCCTTTCTCCTTTCTCTACCAACAAACTGTGTTCAAAAACCTGGATCAGGTGTTTACACGCAACAGTATCCTAAGGTGGATGCTAAGGTGGTTGCTAAGGTGTTTCCATGCGTTGTCCACTCTCATATTTCAGATCTAATTCTAATTTGTTTTATGTAGCCTGCGGAGCCAGAGGAGGCTTCCTGAAGCTGACCAATCAGAACAGAGTGGGCTTATCAGGAGGCGGGGCCTTAAAGAGACAGGAGCTAAAACGGCCTGTTTCAGACAGAGGCTGAACTGAGGGGCTGCATAAAGGACCAGTAGAAGATAAATAAGGAGTTTTTAACTGGAAATCATGTAAAGATATTCCAGATATTCCCAGAATATAAATGTAGAGCTGGAGATTGGCAGAATGTGTCCTCTTTAAGGTCAGGAAAACACTAGTTTGGAGCCACTTTACAGTGAAGTAGGGGACATCTTGTGATTCTTACATGAAGGAGAAGATTTTAACTTGTGATTTAGCTATTTTTGTGCAAAAAACATACCAGACATTATTATCATAATTGTCATTATTAATCAAAGCAGAGTCTTTAATGATGTTGTAGATGCTGCCAGTAGATATACTATTACATATTCAGATATTTTGACAGAAAACAAAAGGAACATCACTGAACATTCAACACAAACGTTCAGTTTCAACATTTTTGCCACTTACCAGACACCTTAATTAATATATTTTTTTATTATGATGACAGAAACATAATTTGGAAGCATTACATTTCCTGCAATATGTATTTGCTGTTGCGATTTGGTAGAATATAATTCATGGAGACAGGGCTGAACTCAGCCAGAGAAGGTAGGAGCTACTTTTAGTCTGAGTATGTTTTGAACCAAAGTGAGGATGCAGAGATGCTGCAGTGACTCCGCTGTGATCAATAACCACCAACACAAGAGTCTAATTTCTCTCAGCAGCCACAACACAAACGGTCATTCCCCCACCTGTCTACCTCTAGAGTTCAGCCCAGAAAAACATCTGATAAATGATTCATGACTTTATGTTAAAATAACATTTATAATGCAGTGCACAGACCTCCTGAAACACATCTGAGTGTTTTAGTGAGAATCCCTCCACAGCTCGAGTGGATTACACACATTTAAAGTGTTTGATGAGGCAGCAGACTGCAGCTGAAACATGATGAATGCTGCAGAGACGCCTTGAATGTGTTTGAATTGGCTCTCGGGTTATAAGGCATCACTCTCCAGAAGAAGAATGAGATGTGAAGGGGAGTGGAAAAGACATGGTCTCCTAACAGGGAAGAAATCACTCCTTTGTGCTCTCTGCCTGCTCTGTAGTGACAACATGAAAATGAATTGTGGTAAATGACGCAGGCTGAATGTCACTCCCCTCTGACTAAAGCAAAGACCAATTAGGGTTTTTTGCCAATTTTATTTCCTCATCAACATGTGTATATTTGTTTTGCAGTCACTGTTTGATGATTTCCTTTTGTTTTTTTAATAACGAGGCTTCAGATTCATCAGAGGAGGGAAAGCCTGAAGGAGGAGCGCAGCGTCAGAGTTTGACGGTCTGTCTCACATAACTAAAACTCCAGGCTTTGATCAAACATAAAAGACCTTTCAGTGACAAAGAATATGTTTTATCTGAGGTTCTCCTTTGTGTAGAGATGATTCCTCTTCAGATTTCATCACTGTGGGGCAGCATTATCGTGCAGTGACGTCTGCAGGGTGCTGAAGTGCTGCCTTTGTTTGAAGTAAACCATGAATGATACCACATGTACTGTATAAACAGTTTGTTGGTATTTATACCTGATATAATGTATGTTAATCCCTGTGAATCATACTGTATAATCTTATATAACTGCACTGGAGGAAAAGCAGCTTGTGTTTGGTGTGTGTTCCTTGTATGAACATCTTTCTACCTTTTCAAGCGGTATGTTTGCATGCTTGTAACCAGCCCTGAGAAATGTGCTTTTAAGAGGATTTTGCGTGTTGACATGTGATGAGTTCTGTTCAGATTCATGTGACAGGTGCTGCTCCACTAAATGAGATTTCCGTCCTCTGAATGCATGGTGTGCTGCAGATATCTCTCTGTTCTCTTGCATGCTTTCAATTTATTCTGACACGTTTTGAACAATGTCGTTTTTTCTGTCCACTGACGCGACGGTTATAAATCATGGTTTTTTATGAGTTATGATAATTGTCTCTCTCCTCTCTGTCTTCATGTGTTATTTCCTCAGCTGCTCTGGGAACGCTGGAGTTTGAGTTGAGATATGAGCGGAGCTCCAGTGAGCTGCACTGCACTGTGCTCCGGGCAAAGGTAAGAATGCCTGCAGGCGCTGAGAGCTTGATTTTTCAAGTTAAACCAACAGTCAGGAGCCCAAATGAACATTAAAGCTGTTTTTCTTGCTTTAATCATTCCTCCTGTTCATACTGACCATTAGAAGATCCCTTCATAATGACCTTACAACGGAAGTGATGGGGGACAAAATCCACAGTCCTCCTTCTGTGTAAAAATGTATTTAAAAGTTTATCTGAAGCTAATATGAAGCTTCAGCGTCCAAATGAGTCAAATCAAGTAGATATCTTTCAACGTTACAGTCTTTTTAGTGCCAAAGTTCCTCTTTTTGTTATTATACTTCCACCTGCAGCTCAACAGGGAAACACTGTCCGAGGAAACACAAAGAGGGAATTTGATGCTAAAAAGACTGTAAATGTCAAAATATAAAAGATAACATATTAATGTAGAAATCACAATTCCTATTTCAATAAACTGATAATCCAACAAAGATAACTTAAATGATAAGGCTGGTGATTTTATATATTTCTCTTCATGTCAACAAATCTCATGTTTGGATCCAAACCAACAATGAACTGATCTACTAACAAATATTGTGTGCGTATCCAAAGCTTGATATATCTTATTCCTCCGTCGTTGTCCAGAAACTATTAAAAACACGTCAGTGAGTCACACCGCTGCACTGGGTGACATGTTAGTTTGTTTAGAGACGACTCCAAAGGATGACAACAGGTTACTTCCTGCAGTCTGACAGCTACATTACACCGCATGGCCAAAAGTATGTGGACTAGAGCTGCCACAGTTACAGCTCTGCATGTGAAATAGGAATATAGAGAAATAAATTGTGTTATACAAAGTTAAACCCTGTTTACGCAGGACTAGAATCACCTGCATATTTCCACCTAAGAGCATAAATGAATCAGTGGAATTTTATTTAGTTTGCAGTGGAAAATATTTAAAAAAATCTATCATTTTAGTCCAAATTCATTTTTGTGCTATTCTGACTCATGCCATTTCAGTCCACTGAACAGATTATCCTGTGATTTGGTCGGTAAATTTCACATTTATCCCTGAGGTTCCCACATCAGTGCACGAAGCATAATATAAATAAATTTAAATCACATGATGGCAGCCAAATATCGCTGTCAGCAGGTGTGTTCTCTGAACTGCTGAGTCAGTCGGGTCGTCCATCCCGCTGACCCGCTCACTCTGAGTCCCGGAGCAGATGTTAAACGCTGGGAGGTGAGATAAGAGCTGCAGGACAGCAGGTGTTGAGATGAGTTTCGGAGGAGACCTCCTGGATGACGGCAGATACCTGCACACACACTCAGCTCTGTAATGGATAGATTAGGTGTCTGGTGACTGGCAGATTTATGACGGCGCTGCCTGTTGTCTCTTTATAGTTCCTCAGTTGTGGCTCAGTTAGATAGGGCTCCTGTGTGACAGCTCGCCCTGAGTTACAGTACAAACGACTGTACATCTTTCTCCTCGTACTGTTGCTCATCATGGTGGAGATCCTGAGGCCACTTTAACCGAGCCAGGTGGGTCTCAGGTGAGGAACCTGATGAAAGACAACACAGTGGCCCTCCAGGTTAGCAGGCTGGGCTCGGCGCTGAGTGTGCTGGTACAGATGAATCGGGGTTGGAAATAGAACATTTGTCATCATTGTGATGATTGATGATTGAAATCAGAAGCTAGTAAGTAATTCCTGCTGGGTTTAATCTAGATTTGGTGTTAGTATCACATCATGAGCGGAGCCTTAATTTAGTTCCAGGAACTAATTCCAAAAGAAAGCAGAGAACAGCAGAACCTTTCACAGCGGATATTCAGCACAGTCCTGCAGAGGAAAAAGTCTAAATGAGGAACCTAGAATTTCAGAAACTTTGAAGACTTTTAGTTTTTCTGGGAATAAGTGGTGGGCTGGCTCTGGACGTCAAATGAAGGAACTGAAGAAGCCAAGAAGGCAGAAATGTTTCGACTGGAGGTGAAGATTACACCGAAATGGACAAAAAGTGACGAGATGAGCCGACATGAACTTAACTTGTACGAATCAACGCAGCGAGCTGACTGCAGCTTTAAGTCCTGCAGACAGTGAAAAAAAGATAGTTTGTGCAAACTGTGTGTTTCTGAGGACAGCGATGTGCAGTTGGAATACTTTTCAGGGAAAAATCATGTTTACTGGTAATTCAGTACAATCTGGCATCAGGTTAATTAATGAATTGTTTGTTTTTTGCAGTTAAATCTGCTAATATTGTAGATGCAAAGTAAGGGTCTCTGGCACGGTGCACGGAGAAGGGAAAGAAGTCTAGAGAAAGATGAGAACTCCAGCAACACTTGTAGTATGAAGAACAACTTTATTAGTTGACCAACGCGTTTCTGCTTGTGGCCTTCATCAGGGTCATCATAAAACACATTACAAACAACATTTAAATAAAGTAAGTTCGGTATGAAAAAAGGTAAAAAAAAGTTTAAAAAAAAAAATCATCATATACATCCAGACACATATCTGCCAATGGGGCATCTACAAAGATGGGTTGAATATATGGTCATGTGACTTCAGGCCAATTGTTGTCCAAGAAGGGACATGGGTGACGCCATATTTGGTCCATTAACTAGAAAGGTGCAACTAGTGGTACTTGGGTTTTTGTTAATCCAAAAATGTGCCTATTAGATATGGCATACATTAGAAACACTTTGATTAGGATAATAATAATAATAGTAGTAGTAATAGTAAAGATAAAAAGCTTTATAAAGTGCTGTGTATAGAGAGAGCAGAAAGATACATAATACAACAATATAAATTGATAAAAAAAATAATAAAAAATAATACATCACCCTGACCCTGATGAAGGCCACAAGCCGAAACGCGTCGGTCAACTAATAAAGTTGTTCTTCATACTACAAGCGTTGCTGGAGTTCTCATCTCTCTAAATCTGCTAATATTCACAAGAAAATGACTTTATACTGGGAACACAGAGCGCTGCACACATTAGCTCCTTTAGCTAAATTGTGCTAACAGGGCAGGTATCATAATCAAGTCACATTAAACTTAGTGAAATATTGCGACAATAGTCCGAGTCTCAGTGAGTCTCAGAGCTAACTGTCAATCACAGCTGTCAATCAACAGCCACACAGCAAACATCAAAGCTACTATAAGTCTTCAAATCTTATTAACGGAGCAATAATTTCTAAAATGACCACCAGAGCACTTATTAGAGGACCTGAATTAAGAGATTGAGGCCATAATGACTCAATGACTGACTCAGTGTTTCTGGAGAGAAGTTGAGGCTTTGTGAATGGGAGCCAGTTGGAGCAGCTAGCGGCCGTCAGACTCAAGACGTTGAAGCTGCTGATTGGTTGTCGTAGATCAGAAGTGCCGTTCACATATTGATTGACCGCTGTGAGCTCCCACCCCTGACTTTAGCCTCCTCTGATTGGTTAGAAGTGTGAAACTTGCTTAAAAACTGGATTTTGGTGCATTTTTTTCTCATGAATTCTTACACCTAGTTAAAAAAAACAAAACATCAGACATATGCATCACATGATTGTGTATTATTGTGAGAGAATTATCATAATTATTAATAAGGGACACTGTGTCATTTTATTCCACATCATGACATAAGTCATACTGAGAGCATCATGACAGAAATTTAATGAGACGTTTTCTGTCTCTCACTGCAGCTGGATTTGTGTTTTTTGGAGTTCATAAGTTTTAATAACAGCAGACATACAGAGTGTGAATGTCACAAAGAGAAACAACATGAGAGAAAAGCACACTGATAGGAACAGAACTGAGCTTTAAATTGCTTCATTATCTCTGAGATGGGAGATAATGTGAGCACCTGCTGCCTCTCAGCTTTTCCTCCAGTGTTTTCTTTGTTCGACTACTTGAATGTCGATGATTTCCCTCCTGGCTGCAGACAGAGACGCTGTTTCAAAACCTGAACAAGTGGATTAACTCAGCGCCATCTGCTGTGAAGGAACTTTCTCTGTGAGGATGAAGGACAGATTAGATTCGTTAATATACAAACGGCATTGTATCTGCTGCTGTTACTGAACATATGAAGTGGATGAAAGGCATATTACTGCAGATTTTAAAGATGAACATGTGGCAGAAAGATTAGAAAGTAGGTTTAAGGCGACAGTCTGTCTCCACATATCTGGTGAAATTTTCCGATGATACTTCTGTCTCAAGGCTCGGAGTCTGACCATGGTTGTGCCCTCCCTGACCTGAAAACTTCCTAGACCTTAATGTGTCGAAAACAAAAGAACTTCTTGTTGATTTTAGGAGGAATTGTGGAAAACCAAAATTAAGTACTATCCATGGTGACAATGTTGAGATTGTTGACACATATAAGTATAACACTGAGAGTATTGTGAAGCGTGGCCAACAAAGGATCCACCCATTAGTCTTTTATTGAAAGTATTTTAATGTTTTCTTTTATTTGTTGGTTTGGGGGTCTCTGTCAAGGACAAGAACTGCCTCTACAATATTGTGAAGGTCTGTTCTAAGATAACTGGTATCCGGCAAAGAGACTTGCGTTCTCTGTGGGAGAGGCAGGTGGTCAAAAAAGCACGGGGGAATAGTTTCCCAACCCGACCACATCCTGTCCGACTTAATTTTAATGCCCTCAGGCCGTCGTTTTTACAGCGCCACTTGTGAAGAAACATCGTCTCTCAAAATCTTTCATTCCTTCTGCCATCAGGCTGTTAAATCTTGCTAGCAGTATGTGGAATGAATAATATTTCCATACTCATGGAGTTTTATAGTCTTAACTAATCATTCTGGGGCTTGTTATTGCTGGGACAAGGATTTAACTTATTTATTATGGATCTATTTATTGTTCTTTATTTACATGTCTGTGAGTACCTGTGTACTGACTGTCTCTGGCATAGATCTGTCTGTTATTTGTTTGTTTGTTTTTTGTTTCTTATGCATGGTCTGGGTACACTGCCAAACTGAATTGTCCTTTCAGGATAAATAAAGTTGTCTGAGTCTGAGTCACATATGACCAAACATCTCAAACTACTGGAACAAGAGGTGTAAAAGTGAGACTGTTATGTTCATTACTCACAGGAATTCTGAGATTCAGTGCTGATTATATTAACATTATATGCAGGTCAACAAGTAATGGAAGCTTTTTTTACGTCCACTTACAGCTCATATTCGTCTATGACAAAGAAATTCTCATTTGTGAAACAGTTTGTTGATCATACAGACTCTTCTAGCGAGTTAATAAATGCGACAAACACTTGAAGGCAAAATAAAACTTGGACACATTATTAATAGTGAGCTGCGGCCAGCATACATATGTGCAGGCAGAATGCAATTTAAATACACATTATATTATAAATGTGTATCTGTCCTCCGTCACATGTGAGATTACATTTTTAGACCAGCCACATCTAGAAGGTCACAGCACAGTTTTTCTGTTCGCTCAGCCTCATTATAAACCCCCGAGGGGGCAGAAAAAAATCGCCTCTCTGCCGTCACTGCAAATGTCAAAGCTGTTACGAGAAATTTAGGAGCAATTTTTCATGATAATCTGCAAACTGCTCATGAGGTCAAAAAGATTCAGATTGTTTCATTTGATCCCATCGATTTCAATGAAAAATCATCAACCCTGCGGTCTGTTTTAGTCTTTGTACTACAGTGTTTATATCAGTGAAGAAGACCTGTGAGACAGGAAAAACTCAGGAATCATAAGATCATAAATGGAGTGAGCTCATAGAAGTTTGATTACATAAATAGGCGATTAATCAGAAAACATATATAACACATAGAAAAGTTAATGATACAGTGATGTGAAAAAGTGTTTGCCCCCTTCCTGATTTCTTATTTTTTTGCATGTTTGTCACACTTAAATGTTTCAGATCAAAAACAAATTTCAAACAAATTTAAAAATTAGTCAAAGATAACACAAGTAAACACAAATGCAGTTTTTAAATGGAGGTTTTTATTATTAAGGGAGAAAAAAGTGTTTGCCCCCCCCTGTTAAAACATAACTTAACTGTGGTTTATCACACCTGAGTTAAATTTCTCTAGCCACACCCAGGCCTGATTACTGCCACACCTGTTCTCAATCAAGAAACCACTTAAATAGGACCTGCCTGACAAAGTGGACCAAAAGATCCTCAAAAGCTAAACATCATGCCCTGATCCCAAAGAAATTCAGGAACAAATGAGAAAGAAAGTAATTGAGATCTATCAGTCTGGAAAAGGTTATAAAGCCATTTCTAAAGCTTTGGGACTCCAGCGAACCACAGTGAGAGCCATTATCCACAAATGGTGAAAACATGGAACAGTGGTGAACCTTCCCAGGAGTGGCCGGCCGACCGAAATTACCCCAAGAGGTTACAAAAGACCCCACGACAACATCCAAAGAACTACTTGCCTCAGTTAAGGTCAGTGTTCATGACTCCACCATAAGAAAGAGACTGGGCAAAAATGGCCTGCATGGCAGAGTTCAAAGACGAAAACCACTGCTGAGCAAAAAGAACATTAAGACTCGTCTCATTTTTGCCAGAAAACATCTTGATGATCCCCAAGACTTTTGGGAAAATACTCTGTGGGCTGACGAGACAAAAGTTGAACTTTTTGGAGGGTGTGTGTCCCATTACATCTGGCGTAAAAGTAACACCGCATTTCAGAAAAAGAATATCATACCAACAGTAAAATGTGGTGGTGGTAGTGTGATGGTCTGGGGCTGTTTTGCTGCTTCAGGACCTGGAAGACTTGTTATGATAAATGGAGCCATGAATTCTGCTGTCTACCAAAAAATCCTGAAGGAGAATGTCCGGCCATCTGTTCGTGACCTCAAGCTGAAGCGAACTTGGATTCTGCAGCAGGACAATGATCCAAAACACACCAGCAAGTCTACCTCTGAATGGCTGAAGGAAAAACAAAATGAAGACTTTGGAGCAGCCTAGTCAAAGTCCTGACCTGAATCCTATTGAGATGCTGTGGCATGACCTTTAAAAGGCGGTTCAATCTCGAAAACCCTCCAATGTGGCTGAATTACAACAATTCTGCAAAGATGAGTGGGCCTGAATTCCTCCCCAGTGTTGTAAAAGACTCATTGCAAGTTATCGCAAACGCTTGATTGCAGTTGTTGCTGCTAAGGGAGGCCAAACCAGTTATTAGGTTTAAGGGGCAATCACTTTTTCACACCACTGTATATAAATGCTGACCATGACTGTATACATTTTTTTTTTTTCTATTACACAAGTTAAAAAAAGGTTGTTTTGGCTGATTTAGTGTCTACGTGCGAACCGTCGTCACTGGTTACATAATTACGTCTTTGAGTTGTGAAGAATTCAGCCAAAGAGAGATTTTCCTTTCAAAACTGCCTTTCAGAGGAAGATGTAAAACTTTGCTTTTTTTTTTTTTTTTTTTTTTTTTTTGCAAAAAAGTTAGATTAAACAGGAAAAATACAAATTCGTTTTGTGCTTTGTTTGTTCTTCATTGGTTTGTTTGGTTTTTTTTGTACATTGATTTTTGGCAACTTTGGTCTGACTGAAATATCTCAACAACTATTAGACGGATTGTCATGAAAATTTGGTTCCAACATTCATTATTTAGGGAGATTATCTGACTTTGACTCTAGCGCCACCATGAGGTTGACATCTTTGGCTTTGACTCACACATTCATGTTCCCCTCAGGATGAATTCTTAGGTCCAATACTTTGATTTATGACCAAATACCTGTAAAACTAATGACATTCCCATCAGCCTCAGCTGTTCTTTGTGTTATCTGTCCGTCTTTACTCTACATATATGAAGTATCTGACAGTTTGTAGTGGGATAAACTTTTTTTTTTCCCTCAACATGAAGTCTTGGAGTTATTTTATTATTCTTGCTCAACTCTCTTGCCTACAAAATATGTTTAATACTCAATACTACTTTAAATTCCAGAATATATGAATAAATTAGTCTGGTAATTTACAAAAAAGTACTTTACATTTCAAAAGTTTTCCTACTGGGCACAAGAAACAACCACTCTCAGTGTTTGTGCACTGGAGGCTTCAAGTTTCCACATCACACTTGTGTAAGTTGCATACTGGACCACGATTGGCTTCAAACTAGTTGTGATGTCACAAATTGTGTGCATAGTCCCGCCCCTTAAAGTGATATTTTCAGTGAGCTCAGAGAAACTTTCCTCGTTCAGCAGATGAATGTGAAAACAAACTCTGCACAGAGAAGCTCAAACATTCAACTGAAGAGATAAAAAGAAAAACATGTTTCTGAGTGGAGGGGGACTTTAAGTTTTTCTGAATTTTGCAGGAAAAAAGTCGACTGAGATTTGTGAATCGTCCCATTGCTTGAAAAAACTGTCAATTTTATTTTTTGGGTCCTATTGTGCAGCCTTAGCTTAACAACATACTGCCAGTGAATACAATCCAGGTAGCAATTATGTGTCCTCTCAAAACATAAAAACAAATAGTAATATTATTTATCTAGACCTGACCCAATAACTGAATCATTTTCACAGCAGACATGTCATTAAGTTGTGACAGTGAACCAGCAAATATAAAACCAGGACCTTAAGTGAAAGTCATTATTTACACCTGTGCTGTTGTTCTTACAGTGTGACCCGTCTGCTGTGTGAGTGAACTATTGCTTTTCTTTCTCTGCAGGGTCTGAAGCCCATGGACTTCAACGGTTTAGCCGACCCATATGTCAAACTGCACCTGCTGCCTGGAGCCTGTAAGGTGAGATATGACCAGTTCACACTGAAACACACTTTCACCCGCAAGGACTTAATTAAACCAGAGGACGCTTTATTGATTAATCTGCAAGTTATTTTCTTGATTAATCAATGAAATGTCAGAAAATAGTGAAAAATGCCTGTTATAATGTCCTAGAGTTTCATGGACACATCTTCAAATGTCTTGTTTTGTCAGATCAACAGTCCAAAACCCAAAGATACAAAGATACTTAGCTTACTATCATGTATGACACAGAAAAGCTTCCATTTCAACATTTGAGAAACTAAAGCCAGCAACTTTTGGGCATTTTTTCTTTGAACAAGACTAGGTCAAAACCTTGTATAAGGCGGGACTGTTTATGGTCAATGTGTGAAATTGTGGCCAGTGTGTTACAGGGATAGTCTGTGGTTGTGTCTATAATGTGAATTCCTGGATATTAAATGTTCATCTGCAATTTTCTGTAGTGGTCGCAGTAATATTTGTTGTTAAAGTGAACTGAATTGGCATCACATGACATGGTTAAGCTATGTTTGAGTCAAAAAGGTTATAAATGCAGCTGCAAGAATAATACTTTCCACTCATATCTTGGTATGTTTGATTTGAAAGATATAACTATTCTAATTATCTGTTAACTCCTCCTGCTCTTTGATCTGTTTCTATCTGTGGATGTCTGTAAACATATGGTCTCATCCATATGTTTACATAGGATTAGCATGCTAGGCTAACAGTCTGTCAGCTGTGACTTTATATCCGCATGGTGACGTCTTTCAGAGCACACAAACACCATAAACGCACCTGTCACCTGCCCAGCACGGTGCTGAAAACCGGAAACACTGCGGCTACACCTTATCTTCATACAGTCTATGGGCTACACACAGTTCGGCACGGCTAACTTGCTGCTAGTAGCCGTGCAGGCTGGATCCGTCACGTCTCTTTGTATCTGTGGGTTGGTGCTGCTGTCAGTGTTGGAGCCTCAATGTGAAGCACTTTGGTCGGTAAATGTGGACTGCACTCACTCTCAGTCCCACTGAGCTTGGGGCTCCGCTGTAAACGACCCCTGAGGAGGTAATAGAAACGCACCAATTCATTGTGAAAGAGCAATGGCCAATGGGGAAACTCCAACACTGGTCCAGCCAACCAATGGCGTAACTTCTTCACTCAGTAAGTGACAGTCAGACTTTTTACTAAATTACTAAAAGGATTATTTGATTAATCAAAATAGTTACTGATTAATTTTTCTGTTGTTGCAGCAAAATGTATTTATTTAGCACTACAAACACCTAAACCCTAGGTTTATAATCACAATATGATAACAATATAGACACAGAAATGTGCAGAATATGTCCCCTTTAAGCCACATGCTTCATGTACATCATCATTTATTCAATAAGTCTGTTTCCATTAAACATGTTGCGCAAATGCACAAATAAACATAACAGGTGGATGGAAATGCACCTAAAGCAACAAAATATCATGACATGATGCCATGCCATTATGCAGCAATGCACAACTAAACAACTACTGATTATAACCATATTTAGAGAGGTGCAGTCAGGCAGACCAACAATTAGCAATAAGACATTGATAAAATATAACAATCATTTATTAACTAAGCACAAATTAAAGGGGACCTCTTATGTGTTTTCTGGTTTTCTGTTATTTATATCGTGTTCTGATGTCAGACGTTAAACATGCGTTAAACATGCAACACAGCTGCAAAACTTAAGGTGAACGTATGTAAAAATGCTGCCTGCAAGTCAAAAGTCAGGGCTTCAACCCTCTGAAAACTTCATGTTTTTTTCTACCTTGCTGACGAGCTGATGTCAGCTCGTCACACATGCTCTTAAATGGTCTTCCATTCAGTAGCCTTGGTTGCTAAGGTTGTTGCTTAGGTTTTTCCATGTGTTGTGTGTATCGTCCACTTGCATATTACGGATTAGATTGCGGCTCAAATATGTGCAGATATATTTGAGAAGTTGACATTTTGAGTAAAGAAGGAGAAAAAGTAGTGAAATATTACAACTATAGCTTGTTTTATGATTTGTTTACGTCGCCTTCTGAGTGACCACAGGTTGGCTGTGACACAGTTTCCTGAAGCTGACCAATCAGAACAGATTGGGCTCATCAGGAGGCGGGCCTTAAAGAGACAGGAGCTAAAACGGCCTGTTTCAGACAGAGGCTGAACTGAGGGGCTGCATAAAGGACCAGTAGAAGATAAATAAGGAAACTGGAAATCACTCAAAGATATTCCAGTATATAAACCTGGAAATATGCAGATTAGGTCCCCTTTAAGTCAGAAATTCAACCTACAAGTTAAATTAAATTTAATCATAAATTGAATTTGGATGTGGTTGAACTGTTTTCTCCAAAACATAAAGAGAGAGAGAGAAACGGCAGTGTGGAGCTGCAGAGTGTGAAATGTCAAACTAAAATCAATATTTATCTTTCTGTCTTTCTGTCTCTTTGTCCTTCAGGCCAATAAGCTGAAAACGAAGACGATTCGTAACTCTCTGAATCCAGTGTGGAATGAAACGCTCACTTACATCGGGATCACAGAGGAAGACATGCACAGGAGGACGCTCAGGTGTGTGTGTGTGTGTGTGTGTGTGTGTCTGTGTGTGTGTGTGTGTGGCTGGTTTCATCAGATCTCATTTCAGACTGATTACACTTACAGCCATTAATCAAGCGCAGGGACATCTTGACATTCAGATACGAAGCTCAGTTGTCATCTTTTATTAATTTAACTGTCAGCGCAGAAAATCACCGAGCTCTCACAGAGAATGGAGGAGCAAGATTCATGAAGTGAAATGATGTTTTCACTGTTTTCCTCTTTGTTCTGCGTCATAAACATCCCCAACAAACAGCCATCAGGTTGGATTGAGGTGCAGCGTAATCAGAGGTGTCATGTGTAGACATGTGCTCTGATTTCAGTGAAACCTGCTTTGGTTTTCTACAGACTGAAGGTTTTAAAAGGAGCTCAGTGCATGTCGATGTATTTTCCGCCCTTTAATGATGAATCAATGTTTTCTACCATTGAAAGCACACAGTGTAGGGGGTTACTGGAGGGCTGCATCCATAATCAAAAGAAGTGTGAAATAACAGAGCGGAAAGGCTTTAATTATCGAGCGCAGGAGCGAATGTTTAATCTCAGTTAAATGTGGAGCAAAGCCACCGTGTAATTGTGAACGAACCTCTAAGGGAAATGTAAAAAAAAGAAAGTATGCGTGTCATTTTTCTGAAAACACATGACGGATATTAGTCAGTGACAAATCCTTCTCAAGTCATTCCCTCATGAATCCAGACTCTGGACTCTCAGAGTTACTCTTTAAAGGGATCTTTCACCCAAAAATATTTGATTGTTTGGTTAACCATTTAAGAAAAATAAACCCCTTTTTCCCTTAAATGTTTTCGGTAACACTTTTTGTTGTTTACAGTGTAGATTTGTTGCATGACTAAAAGTTACAGAGAAACAGACCTGAACAGGATGTGTGGTAATATGTCTGCTGGTCATTTACATAGTTTTTAGTTTGTTCTAAAATGTCTTCTTACTGGTTGATTTCAATCAGAAGAGACAAGTGAATGAAGCAAAAAGAATTGTTTATTACACAGATGATATTGATGATTAAGTCTTGTCAAAAGTCTTTGGCGTTTAGACTCTACAGGGAGATTTTGAATTGAGGGACATCAGTCCTGAGCAGCCGCAAGATAAATCCCCCCCATGGAGTCCAGACGCTGCTGGTGGTGGCTGATGACCTCTGCTGAGACGGATGAAGTGATGCACTGATGAATCTGTGAAGACTGGATGACGATGGGGAGGTGGTGGGGCGCGCATAACGCAGCATGAAAGCACTAAAGGCAGAGAGGGAGAAAACATATTTAAAAAGACAGCTGCGAGACGATAGGCTGACAATGAAGGTGTGTCACTGAGCTATTGGTTAGAAGTGACCAGCTAACGTCTCAAGAGCCCAGGCGATGACAGCAAGGAAATGATGAGTAAACATGCGTTTGGGACGGGATGACAGATGGTTTGAGAAATAAAACTACAGACTTGAGCAAAAGATACTGACTGAACTTTAACTAAAGCTCCAATAATGAGCTCAGAGATTTTGAGTTTAGTGTTATTTACTTGGGGAATGTGCCAACAAAAGCATGACAGGTATTTATTACAAATATAACTAGCAGTGAGTAAAAAAGTTATAACCAGGAAATAGCTGAACGAAGAGTCGCCAACAATCCCCGAATGTACAGGAATAGTTCAGGAAATCTATGTTATGGAACAAGTGACTTTTTCTCTGAGACATGCCTCTGAAAAATGTAAAAAAAAAAGTCAAAAAGCTGAAGATACAATCCCAAAACCATAGTCAAACATCATGTTTTGACTGAAGTTATGAGACGCTGTATGTCCAGTGTAGCCACCAGAAAGAACCGTTACGTTATGTACCCAGTGTAGCTAAAGGGTAATTGAGGCTAATATGCTGCTAACAGACTAAAAGAAGAGTAGAGAGTTGAAACCATGATCAGCATTCATGTGATTGGCAACCTCGAAGAACCAAAAAATCCAGACTCGTGTTAAATCATCAACATTCTGATCTGGATAACTTGTACAAAGAACGGGGCCCTGCACTATAAAATAAATAGATAAACAGAAAAGAAAAGGTTACAGATGAGAGGAAAAAACATCTTTAATTATGTCAAAAAATGCAATAAAAACGGCCGATGTCTCACTAAAAACACCTGGTTTTCTCTCCAGAAAAACAGCTGCAAATGTCCTGACGTCTCGCTAAAAACATCCGCTTTTGTCAGTTGAAACGAGAAGCAGACATTGGTTCGAGGTGGTTTTGAACCGTCTTCTCTGCTGATTTCCAACTTAAAATCCAGAAACTTACTAACCATCCACCAGCCTGGCCTCCTCCTAATGGGAAGGATCAACTCATATAGATCGTATGTGAACTACGTCACTTTAGAAAAAATTTTGAGATGATACGTTCTGTAGAAATGTTAATATGCTACGAACACGTGTTGAAACGTAGATATTCAACGTTTCTGTGGTTTGCAGAAATGTAAACTGCCAACGTTTTATTCTGGTGACCAGGCTGCAGATTTATCACATGTTCATTTGTGGGTCTTGAGTTTGTCGGGAACGATATCATGTTGAACATTTGCTGAAGGTTTGAGCAACATAACCAAACATTTAGCACCTTCCTATGATCAGTTATGTTTCCTCCATAAACAGATTAGTGGAAGCTAACTAATTAGTAGTATATAGATGTATTTTGGAGGCAACAGCGCTGCCCTGTGTTGAGCTTCATCACTTCTTCACACTTTCGTGCCAACATCCAGGTTCCAGAGTCCTCTGAGATTTGACTCTTTCACTCCTCTTCAGCTTTAAAACAAGGGTGAGAAAAACATTCAATGTGAGGATATTTATGGACATTTTCTCTTGGTTGTTGTTGTTTCTTCAAATGGCTGTTTGAGGGTTCAAACGTGGTTTCAGGGTTACGTTACAGCTGGATTTAGGGTTGCGGGGGCAGTCTGGATGAATACATAACGTCAGGATAGAACGTTCTGGATTGCAGCTCTGCAGGCCGCTGCTCTTTGAACGGCTGCAAATCTCTTTCTGATTCGGTTCATAAATAATAAAAATACACTCTGGATGGAGGTCACTGACTCAGTGGATGCCTATATACACACACATACACACACACACACACACACACTCCCTCTTCACTGTACTTTATACTTTATAAATATCTTTTCTGTAAAATTCATTCAGTCAAAATATATTCAAGATATTTTTGGTGACTCTCTCGCCTCTGTTATTTCTGTGTATTTCACTCTCATCTCTCAACCTTTACCTTTACCTCCACATTTAATATGCTGTTTGTATTTGCTTTAATCCGGAGCTCCTGACTGTTTTGTCACTGGTTTAATACGTCTGTTTCTGCTGAAGCACATTGCTGTTATTGGCTCTACAAACAGAACGGAGCTGCTTCCCCTTCGGTCTGATTTAGTTTATTGAAAAAGAGAAAAAAAAAGGATTTTTGTGTTTGAATTTGGCGGTGTGGTGTGAAGGATGTGTGTTCACCCGTCTCTGTTGTTTAATTTTTTTCTTGCTGATCAAGCCGACAAACTCAAGTCAACATCAGGGGACGAGTGAAGCAAAGTCTGCCTCAAACTCACCGGATAGAAGCTGGAATGGACCAGACACACATAACCGTAACCCTTTTACACGTGTGACAGTCCTCACTGACATAATCTATTCACATCCACCTGCTACATGACGCACATTTCCTAATTTAGACATCACTCCCAGAGTTGGGGGTGTTCCCCAGAGATAAAGCTGAACTACTGACACACGCTTCATGAACACTTATTGTAACACTTTAATTTTCTAAAATTAAACGTATAATATATAATTATTCCACATTAAAATGTGTAAAAACAACTAGACCTATGTTATATATGTTGTTGAGTTGTGTACTTACATTATCCCAAATGTTTCCAACAATTTTCAAACCCAGAGAAATCTGTAATTTAAACAAAGTAGCGGTCCGTTTCATTTGGTCGCCTGTCGATGGCGTCATACCTCCTCTACCAAAGAGTAAACACACACAAGATGCATACGGCGGCGCTGTGTTTGTCCGCTACAATGGCGTCTACCAAAGAGTAACTTACACACATACAAGATAATACATCGGCGCTGTGGTTGTTCCACACAAACTGTTGTACTATATCTTTTAGCCGGAAGAAGGATTTTAGTCATTGGACGTCTGGATCTTAAGTTATCAGAGAAATAAACTGGAAAAAGGTTAGCAGCAGCTCGGCTAACAGCCCCTCCAGGAAGTTCGGTGGTCACCGAACATCGTCAGAGAAATATTGATTTTTTTTTTTTTTTACGTGAAACAGCTTTAATTAGTATTTTAACAATTTTAATCTGCGTGTACGTTTGTTTCTGGAGAGGAGGAAACCTCTGCGGATAATTCGGCTCCCGGGAGAAACCTGTTATTGTTTTGATTTAGAGACCCCTAGCGGCTGAAATTACATATTGTGCGTTTAAAAGCGTAATAAAAACAAAAACAGGATTTTTAAACCTCTTTCCACTTTTATTCAAATACAAATACTGAGCCCTCTGCACATCCCTACTATATACTGAGGCACTGAACAGAGTTTATTTGTAACATCAGAATATGACCACGGTTGTAACATTCACTTTCAAAAGTATCCTCACTTTGCAAAATTTCTACCCTTCTGAAAATGTCACCACTTTCCAAAACTGACCTCACTTTCCAAATATAACTTGTTGTCCAAAAAATGATCTCACTTTACTAAGATTTCCTCACTTACCACAAACGTTCACTCTCTCCGCCACCTTCTAAAAACACTTTTCAGAATGTTCTCACCTTCCAAAAATCTTCCCACTTCCCCCACAAAAAATGTCCTCAAGCTGTCTAAGACCCAAAACGGTCGTCTCAAAGATAGAAATACAAGAATAAGAACAGTTTCCTAACAGCTTGTTTTCTTAAACTCCAACTGCCCAGTTAAACACAAGCATCTTCCTCTGCTTCTCTCACCAGACCTCACTAAAGAAACTAAAGAAAAACCCCTCCGTACATATCCATGATTACAAGATGAACAGACATTTAGTTTTATAACTGGCAGCTTCTACAGTTTGATCACTTTGACCTTTTTTCTATGCTGTGGTGAGAGCTGCAGCAGGAGGAAGAGGAGGATTTCCTTCATCTCTTGTTACTGCTGATGTTTTCAAGCCATGAGGAAAAACCTGAGGTGGAGACCGCAGAAGTCCAGAAGAAGAGCAATCAGAGCGTTGTCCTCATTATCTCCTGCTGCTGTTTGTGTTGAAGTCAGATATCCACATTCAAAGAAATGCAAATGTGGTTTCTCAGTGGGAACTGACTGGAAATAAATTGAATTTTTAGAACAAAATATCACTCTGATTTTTGTTTTTTACTGTTCAAAACAGATATAGGAAAGAAAAAAAAAAGCACACGTTGTCCGATGAGCCACAATAAATTTTTCAGGAATCACGTGTCCAATTAATTTTACTTTATCATGTCTGAAAAACCACACACACACGTCTCAGTGAAATATTCTTTACTTGTCAATTCTCAGTTACAAAAGAGATATATATTGAATCCCTATCCTGCAGGTCTTCCTCCCTGAACTCTCACCTGTTACCTGTTCACTGTTTCCTCTCCTCAGGCTGAGTGTGTGTGACGAGGACAAGTTGACTCATAATGAGTTAATCGGCGAGTCCAAAGTGCCTCTGAAACGTGTGAAACCCGACCAGACGAAACATTTCCACACCTGCCTGGAGCATCGGCTGCCGGTAACACACTCACACACACACACTACTGTATATCTATGGATATAGCATTACCTGTTTAGTTAAACTGAATAAATATTTACCTAAAAATGGTAAAAAATAAATAAATAAATAAAGGTAAAATACGCAGGAATAAGTAACTTTTAACTGTGAAACAACACAATTAGTGAATCCCAAAAATACTCTCATGCTGTTCAGTCTGGAGAGGTCATGTGTACAAATGCCATAATTAGTTCAACAAACAGGAAGGATGGGTTTATGTAAATGATGTAAAAAAAAAAAAAAGAAAGAAAAAAGGTAATGATTATGTAACTGACAAAAGCGCCACACTGTGAAAAGTACTACACTCACCAGCCACTTCATTAGGAACACCTGTGCAATCTAATACAATCTAATACAACAGACACAAATTCTACATTTGTTTTTTTTATTTTTTTGTTGACATTGTCAGAAAGGTGATAATTCTACTTTATGTTTATTATTGAGGTGGTAATGTGTGGTGCTGGTGTACTGGGGTGCATTATATTGAAAAATGTTCCTAATATTTTGCCCTCCTCATGTATGTTAATTAAATGGACAAAATATTAGGAACACCATTATAAATTCATTATTAATGTTGTTAGTTAATCTCATTAATAATGTTACAAAATTCATAGTTACACGTCATTGGTAATGTTATTAGTAATCCTTGTTATTAATGTTACTAGTTACACCATATAATTGATATTAATTATGGTTATTATTAGTTGGTAAAACAACTTAAACGTATAATATATAATTATTCCACATTAAAATGTGTAAAAACAACTAGACCTATGTTATATATGTTGTTGAGTTGTGTACTTACATTATCCCAAATGTTTCCAACAGTTTTCAAACTCAGAGAAATCTGTAATTTAATCAAAGTAACGGACCGTTTCATTTGGTCGCCTGTCGATGGCGTCATACCTCCTCTACCAAAGAGTAAACACGCACAAGATGCATACGGCGGCGCTGTGTTTGTCCGCTACAATGGCGTCTACCAAAGAGTAACTTACACACATACAAGATAATACATCGGCGTTGTGGTTGTTCCACACAAACTGTTATAAATTGACTTTTATTCAGTTTTAAGACACATTTTCATGATAAATTTAGGTGGTTTTTAACTATATCTTTTAGCCGGAAGAAGGATTTTAGTCATTGGACGTCTGGATCTTAAGTTATCAGAGAAATAAACTGGACAAACGTTAGCAGCAGCTCGGCTAACAGCCCCTCCAGGAAGTCCGGTGGTCACCAAACATCATCGGAGAAACACTGATTTTTTAGGTGAAACAGCTTCATTCAGTGTTTTTACCTGTAATCTCCGGGTCCGTTTGTTCTGGAGAGGAGGAGACCTCTGCGGGTAAAAACATCCTGAATGATGAACACTGGAGTAATCCTATCCCGGTGAAGCTGGTTATTTAACAACGAAGACAACAACTCCCATGATCCCTTGCTACTTCACACCGTCATCGCACTCCGTCTTTTGTTATTGTTTTGAATGAGACCCCTAGCGGCTGAAGTTACATAGAGTGCGTTTAAGATTTAAAACAAAAGAATTTTACATCTGAAAACAACAACATCAGTGAAACCCTGAATTCTGTTTATGGAGCTCAGTCGGGTTTCAAACATACCTTCACGCCTCAGAGTGGAAACAACAGTTTCTGCAGCAGTTTGGTGCTTTGAACAAAAAGCTCAGCGCACAAAAAAAAAAACAGGAGAGAATCTTCCTCACTGTCTCCGTCTGTTTTCTTCTGTCTCACTCATCCAGCTGCCGTCTCCTACAGCCATGGGTGAAGCTCTACGAGGAATCTCCTGCTACTTGAGAGAGGTTAGAGAACGTCTATATATCTGTCCGTTATGTCACCTTCACAGTCAACACTGATCAGCTTGATGTGGTCATGGGGTCTAAAATCAATAGGTTTCTACCTCATGAGAGTTGACAGTTCAGCTGTGGTCACATGACCCTCCAGCTCCTCGGTGGTAATATTAAAGCCTCTATATTGAGGTTTGAAAACCACTGTATCGACTACCAAGAGAGAATATTTCTGTTTATTGAAATTCTGCTTCCTGACTTGCTCCGACTGGCTGAATTTATAAAATATTTTTGAGTCTCTGCACTGCAGAACTAAATATGAATGAAGGATGAAAATATTATATAGACACAATGAGCTGATGACATTTGAGGCCCTGGAAATAAGTGTCCGTTTACTTGTGTAAATGAATCTATTTGTCTGCTTAATACAATTTATATTGGTGTTGTTATACTGTTTGTAGGAATCTGTTCTTCTCAGTGGATTTTTAATATACATTTTGTAACAGGAAAGCTCAAGTGTACCACATGACATGAAGGAATTATATGTGGGTTCAGTTTATCTCGTCAGTCAGTATAAACAGACTTTCAACTAACAGCTAAATGGAATACAGCCAACATGAATTATAACTAGTTACTATTGTAGATTAGGGGTGTGCCTAAATACAAATACATTATTTGGCAAAGCACAAATAGTGGGTTTTATACGAATATTTGTTTCATACAAATATTTTAAAAATGATTTGTTGGGGGTGTTCCCCAGAGATAAAGCTGAGCTACTGACACAAGCAAAGTGTTCTTAAAGACTCTCCATAACCTGTTGTTCCCCTTCTCCTTTCCACAAAGTTAGGTTGTAAAAAATAGGCAATAAATGAAAAGTGCAAAGCAATAATCAACTTTGAAGTTCCTCCCTACATGTTACAGGCTGTGCTGTCTGTGTGTTATGGGTGTATCAATAGGTAGAGGTCTGTCTGTAATGAGGCAATGAATAAAGTCTTAGCTCAGTAGTCAGCGCAGTCGTCTATGATCTGGAGACTCCAGTTCAAGACCCGGTGTGGGGACCTCCTTCGTAAGGTAGTTTATTCATGAAAAACAAATTTTCTAAAATTAAAAGTGTCATAAAAACAAAAACAGGATTTTTAAACCTCTTTCCACTTTTATTCAAGTACAAATACAAATAATTTTGATGCCTCAACAAATACAAATACAAATACTGGACTCTCTGCACATCCCTACTACAGACTATCAGTGTTTTACCTCGTTATTGCTGTTATTAGTCACACCTCGTTATTAATGTTAGAGACATCTGATTATTTAAATTCAAAAATTATTTTAGTCTTGGTTCATAGTTACACAAACAATTAACTCCCAACAAAACATTACAGAGGAAAACAATATAACATAGCATTAAGGATATTTTACTAGTTACATCTTATAATATATAATAATTAATGTTTCCAGTTACACCTTCATATTAATGTTATTTTCCTCAGTTGTTACCTGTTACTACCAACGTCCTGTTAATGATGTTATTGACATGATTAGTTACATCTCTTCATGAATATTACTCATCATACCTCATTATTAATGTTACTAGTTACACCTTATTACAATATTAATGCTATTAGAAACACCTTATTTCTAATGTTATTAGCTACAACTCACTAATAGTAGTTACACAATTATTGTTTTTAGTTGCACCTCATTGTTAATGATACTAATTGTTTGTGCTTGAAGTCAAAATGTTCACTGTGACATTTTGAACAGTATGTGAAACCTCTGCTGACAGAACTGAAATCGACTTGTTACACCTCTAATGAGAGCTGTTGTCAAGGGAAAAAAATCTCCCTGATGAGTTCATAAATGAAGAGAAGCTGATTGAGACTCTGAGACGGAGTCAGAAAGGATTATGCCTGATTGGTGCGACCGAGAGGTTGCAGGAAGTGATATTTTAATTGGCTTCTGTTTGTTGTTTTTCTACATATATTTATTTTTTCATCCATTGCTACTGTTCACTCAGTAAACTGGTTGAATTATCTGAATCTCAGTCTGACCACTTTGTCTACATTAATTAGAATCAAAAGAGGAAGAGGAAGTATAATCTGCATGTTGAAGAGCAGAGAACAGGAGGATGAAACCTCTTCAGTTTTAAGTGACATTTGATGAGAAGTCGACTTCAAATATCTCTGGACCGCATCCCGAGATGTTGAAACTCGTAAGAGTGAGTTAAGTGGCTCTTGTGATTTACTTGTAGCAGCATCGTATGCTTAGAGGAGGTCAGGGGTGGAGCAACGATTTTTAAAATGTGGGGGCTCTGGCGGTGGGACATGACCACTGCAACCCCCCCGCATTCGGCCCCTGTTCCAGTCGCCACAACATGCCAAATCAAAATGAATGCCAAGCATTTCTACACTTTCATCACCACCATATGCAAATAATATTGAGTTCAAAATGTACATTGTAGCACCACGTCCTTCATCTCAAGATAGGCCGCTATATTCACCAGCATTCACATGACTTTAGACTTTTAAGTGTTGGATCACTTATATGAACAAACCTCACAGAAAAATGTCTGAGAGGTTTAGGAGAAGAATATGAAAGAAAATATAGAATAACACCAGACTGACCCTTTAAAGGAGACATATTCTGCTTTTTGTGGTTTTCTGTTATTTAGGCCTATATCCTGTTAGTTCCTGAGCCCACAGCTTTTGTTGCTAAGGTGGTTGCTAAGGTGTTTCCATGTGTTGTTCACTCTCATATTTCAGATCTGATTCAGCTCCAACATGTACGGATGGATTTGAGAAGTTGACATTTGGAGTAAAGAAGGAGATAAAGAAGTGAAATCCTGCTACTATAGTTTGTTTACGTAGCCTCCAGAGCCGGAGGAAGCTTCTTGAAGCTGACCAATCAGAACAGAGTGGACTCATCAGGAGGCGGGCCTTAAAGAGACAGGAGCTAAAACGGCCTGTTTCAGACAGAGGCTGAACTGAGGGGCTGCATAAAGGACCAGTAGAAGATAAATAAGGAGTTTTTAACTGGAAATCATGCAAAGATATTCCAGTAGAGCCCCAGAATATAAATATGGAGCTGGAAATGTGCAGAATATGTGTTCTTTAAAATAGAAACAAGTGGAAAACATTCAACTCATGCTAAATAAAATAGATTATATTCATTATACCATTTAACACCAAAAAAACACATTGTCATTTATGTCTGTCTGGATCTGCTTTCAACATATTTTGGCTTATTTTCTGTCAAACAATCTGAAAAATCAGAAGCAGGATTCAACAAGACCTCTGGTCAAGTTCATTTACTTCTAGATCACATTTCAAAACAACAAATATTCAACTAGAACGCTTCACAAAGACTGTGAAATACAATCAAATAAAAACACAGACACCATCATGAAGATAATTAAACAAATTAATGAAAGTGCAGAATTAAAAAACACAACAGCATTACATTGGGAACAAATAAACCATAAAAAACTCTAATTGAGGGGCAAAATGTCAATAAGAACCAACATTAAAAAAAAAAAGTTAAAGCTGAACTTGCGTTTCGTTTCTTGTCTCTGGCAACAGTAACAGTCGACCAAAAACTCCCAGACAAGTAAAAAGAGTCACCATCACTGCTGTGGCTGCGCAGCTTTTTTCAGATAAAAGAAACTGACTCCATCAAATGTCCCAGCGGGGTCGAAGTGCATGAATTTGGACAAGAGCGGGAGGAGAGAGACCTCCGGATAAATGAGAGATAACTCATCAGAAGAGCAGTGAGTGACAGCCAGAACAGAAAGAGAGTCAGAGAGTCTGTGAATGGAGATGGAACGACAGATGATGGCTCACCCCGGAGGAGTCGAGAAAGTCTGGAGGGAACAGAAAATGACACAAGCTGAATAGTTTGGAGATAAGTAAACAATTTGAACAGAAACTTGTCTCTCCTGCTGGGAACACGGTTCAGTCCTTGGATATAAATTCATGTCACGCACAGCAGTTGCAGCTCCTTCAAACTTTTAGGTCTCTATTTTAAAGGCTTGTGGAGATCTTAAAGATACTGTGAGTCAGGCTGAAGAACAGAGACATTGAGAAGCCTTAAAAAACATTTGATTTTGGATTTGAATGTTTCAAGTCAAGTCAGTTTTATTTATATAGCTCCAAATCACAACAGAAGTTATCTCAGGGCACTTTTAGAGCAGGTCGGCGACAGCAGCAAGGAAAAACTCCCCTTTAATGGGGAGAAACCTGAAGCTTGATAACACTTCAGTAAATTGGTGCAATAAGAAGACATTACGTCTGAGGTTTAAGGTCAAAGGGGGAAAAAGTAGGGAAAGAATCTAAGATAACAGAAATAAACTTTTGGGCAAAAAGTCACAAGAAAAACTGTATTTGCTCAAGTAAAAGTCACAAATATTTCTGTAAATGTGCTGTAATATTTCGAGAACAAAGTCGAAATATATAGACAAAATGTGTCTATATTTAATACTCGAATGCAGTAAACAGGTGAAAGCTTACAGGTCAGAATAAGATCATAAACTTCATTCATCCATCAGGTAAATTGTATCGCAGTAAAAGATGCAAAACTAGAATATCAGAATATCTATTATAAACAAAATTAATCAATGAAAAAGAGAAATAAAAGGTATTAAATACTATTTACATCATAAAAATAGCAACTACAGGTATATTAAGACACGAAGGGCCCTATTTTAACCATCTAAAACGCACAGTCTAAAGCACATGGCGCAAGTGCATTTAGGATGTGTCCAAATCCACTTTTGCTATTTTAATGGCAGAAAAATGGTCACTGCGCCAGGCACATGGTTCAAAGGGGTTGTCCTTCATCTCCTAATTAATCATGGGTGTGTTTTGGGCATAGTCATCTCCCATCCCCTTTAAGAGCCAGGTGTGCTTGCACCTTGGCGCGTTGCTATTATAATGGCACATTTGCCAGAAGGAAGCTTCTCTACAGAGGAAACTGATCTGCTCGTGCGTAAAGCGAAAGTGCACGATCCATAACGAGCACACTGCTGCTCCTGCTGCTCCTGGACCCTCCCGTGGCCCCAGACCACCAGTTTAAGATCCTGTTCATTAATTTGTTGCAAATTTATTTGCATTTGTTTTTTTGAAAAGGTTTATTTTTATAATTAAAGCTCTGGTTTCTTTAAAATTAAGTTCACATTAAATCTCAATTTAACACGTGTACCCACAATAGTCTGGAGCCAATCGTGGTCCAGTATTCATCTTACACAAGTGTGATGTGGAAACTTGAAGCCTCCAGCGCACAAACACTGAGAATGAACTTTATAGTGAAGCAGGAGACATCTGGTGATTCAGACATTATTATCATAATTATCTTTATTAATCAAAGCAAGAAAACATTAGAAATTAAATATAGTTGCATATTCTGGATGTTTCAATGAGGTAGAAGGAGGAAATGTTGCTTTTATTACTTTATTATGAGGTAATTGAATTTTCTAAGTTCAGTTATCTAAAGTAATGCTAAAGTTCAGGTGAAATTTTCAACCACCAGCACTTTTAGTTTAGTTACAGTTAACCTTTTTTATGGACATTTTGTATGAAAATCTATCAGTATTGGAAAACAGGATGAATCCAAGCGGAACTGAGTCGCTGTTCTCTGTAAACCTACCAAGTTTAAACAGCCACCTTTCATGCCTACAGGGAGAGCATTTGTTGCTAAAATTATAGATTTTCATTCAAAAAAGTTCCAAAATGATATTTCTGAACCTACAGCTCTTCTATCTACACCACAGGTTACACGTGTTGATGTAATCCCTGAATATTTCTGTGAGAAAGAGTGAAAATACAGCCGGTGAAATCGCCCTGCTAGACTTCAAGGTGTGAAGCCACATCACAGCTCAGTCCAGCACCCTTTACGACCTGCCTGGAGGATTTAAAGTCCTTCAAGTGTCTCACAGTTTTCGCTGCAACATTCCTGGAGGTCACACTGAGGCTGTGATGACGGTTTAGGAGGGATTAGGTGGAAACAGGAGAAGAAAGAAGCTAAAGTCTTTGAGCTCAGGGTTCAAATAACAGACAGGAAGAGTCAATACACCTGGAGGTTTTCATCAGATACACAACATGTCATGAATGGAAAAATCTTTTAGGCTGTTTTTAACAATTTAGTGTGTTTGTTCTACACTGATGGTGGTTTGGTTCAGTTTATTTTCACACAGAAAGACCAAATCGCATCGCTAAGCCAGATGAGAATGTTCTCCTCTCATTGGTCAGATGTGTCTGGGGCAGGAGTGAGAACTTAATCACAGGAAGTAGGTCCTGAACAAAGTCTTGCCTGCCCAAATATCAAGAAGACAATGTACTTGGTTGTTAGTCAAACTTGCAGCCTTGTAGTCAGTCAGATGGAGGTCGGATCACAGAGACCACTTCCTCTAAAGGGTCTCTGTGCAGTTGTTTTGGTCCGAGTACGATTGCTGTGTTCAGATCTGCACAAATGAATCGCAACGAGGAGGAAAACCAACAAGAGTCCCATTCACCCAGACTAAACTACATTGGTCTGAAAATGCACTAAAGTCACTTATTGACACATGATATCTGGTTTGTTTAAGCGTACACAAACAAAAATGTAAAAAACACAGTTTGTGGTTTCTTGACACACAATCATAACCTCCATAAAACCACAAACTGTCATTTTTAGTCTTGCTAGCGGCTCTAGTGATGACGTCTGTCGATCAGTCAGTCTGTTGATCAGTCCACCAGACTGAAATATCTTAAAGCTATTCATTTTGTTGAGATATTCATGTTCCTCAGAGGATGAATCCTACTGACTTTGGTGATCCTCTGACTTTTCCTCTAGCATCACCATGAGGTCAACTTTTTACTTCTTTATTGACGTATCTCAACAACTGTTGAATGGTTTGTCATGAGATTAATTCACACATTCATGTTACTCTCAGGATGAATTTTAATAACATCGATCTCCTGACTTTTCATATAGCGCCACCATTTGGTCAACATTTAATTTGTCCAAAACTTTGGTTTATGATCAAATACCTGCAAAACTAATGAAATTCCCATCAGTCTCAGCTGTACCTTGTGTTTACTGCTAATTAGCAAATGCATGCTAACAGGCTAAACCAACATGGTGAACATGGTAAACATTACACCTGCTAACATCATCATGCTAGCATTATTATTGTGTTAGCATGCTGATGTTACAGTAGCATTTATCTCAGCCTCACAGAGCTGTGAGCATGACTGTAGACTCTTTAGAGATTTGCTGAGGATTTATGTCCCTTTTTTAGGAGCTAAACAGCCAGATTTAGTCTCTGCTTATATACTTAAGGACTGATTTGAGGTTTAGTGCTGGTAAAATGGAATAAACCTGGCACAGCTGGAAATTATGTATTTGGTCTCATGCGATATATACAGTATATACCAGTCAAAAGTTTGGACACGCTCCAAAATTTACCAAACAAATACCTTCCGCACCACTAATTTCCTCTCCACCAATATTCAGAAAACTCCAGGTGTCAAAACAGTCTGGCGTCAGGTCTTATTTAGCAGCACTTTGTTCAGATTCAATGAACAGCAGCTCAATTATCTGTATTTGTAAGTTCCACATTAAATTGAGAAGTTGTGTTGATGAAAAGTTTTGTGGCCCTGATGGTAATTTACGACAAGCTTAAGAAAGCTAACCATCTCCTGGCTTTAGTTTCATAGCTAGCACATAGACATAAAGGCAGCAGATATATTTTTTATCCATCTCTGGAAAGGAAAGAGAATAAGCATATTTCCCCAAATGCTGAACTAGTTAAAGAGGCCATGTTATGCTTTTTGTGGTTTTCTGGTATTTATATCCCGTTCTGATGTCGGATGTTAAACATGGTCAAAGTTCCAAAACTTGGTAGTGAACGTATGTAGAAATTCTGCCTGTAAGTCAGAAGTCTCTGAACGCTTCATTTCAACGTTATTTTTACCTTGCTGACAAGCTGACATCAGTTTTTTATATATACATATATATATGCGCTTGCCATCCACCAAATGTCAAAAAGTTTTGATACCAAATTACAGCATGAATTTTTCTCTGATGTTCCTCAGGGTCTTGGTGTCTTGGCGTCTTTTGGAGGGATTTCTGACCATTTTTATCAATTCTTGAGTGGTCAAAATGTTACATTTTGCACCAAATCTGTGTAACAAATGATATCAACCCAAAAATTGGTGCAACAACTACTATATGGCCATCATATACTTCCATCATAATGTTTCAAATTAATCTTCAGGTTCCCAGCTTTCAGATGATGTATCACCACTTCTATCTGGCATATACTATTGACCTGCTATCGCCCCCTAATATCCCCTTTCCCCGCCTAAAAAAGACAAAAATGGGTCTATGGTAGGAGGCGGGGAGTGGCAGAGGTTAAAGAGACAGGAGCTAAAACGGCCTGTTTCAGACAGAGGCTGAACTGAGGGGCTGCATAAAGGACCAGTAGAAGATAAATAAGGAGTTTTTAACTGGAAATCATGCAAAGATATTCCAGTAGAGCCCCGGAATATAAATATAGAACTGTAGATGTGCAGATTATGTCCCTTTTAACACATATGCACTGTATTTTAGAGGAAACGTGAGCCATGTTTGGTTGAACTGGGACAAAGTGTAGAGATGTGGCATAAACACAGAGTCTGTGTCTATTTCAGATCCTCATTTCCATCTCAGAGAACCTCAGAAAGGCTGTTCATCACATCAGACTACCTACACTCCATGTGGGCAGATAATAATGTTAGAGTGGAGTGAAACCTATTATCTGAATTAGTCCTTATTATATGCTCTCTAACCGGGATCATTCCCAGTGAATTAAATTGTCATGAGATGAAACTGCTTCTCATTTTTCTGATCGACTCTTGGACCTCTTAAAGACCTCTGGGAGTCTCTGAAGTCTCGCAGGTTAGAGAATCACCTCGTGTTCATCTCACCAGACTTCAAAACAGGACAGGATATTCTGTTATCTGTCACTGTCTTTCACTTCCATTCAAAAGACTACTACTCACCATTTCCCTGTGTGATGACTAGCGTTAGCGTTTCCCTCTACTTTTTTTTCTATTAGCCCAGTGTGACATTATGTTCTTTTGTGTGAAAATTAAGGCAGTAAAAAAATGTTTTTGTGAATCTGACACATAGAAACATGCTAACACCATTATATAAGCCAATCTGGGAACCAATATGATGACAGAAAAAAACAAAACCATCAGCAGATCTGTTCTCTTTTCAGACCCCTTTGTAGCTCTTATTTTGGAGCTGCAGTGATTAATCAATAAATCTGTAACTATTTTGATAATCGAATAATCATTTCAGTCTTTTTTTTTAAGGAAAAATGCCAAAAAAAATTCTGGTTGCACTAGGGCTGTGGCTAAGGCTGGGGTGAGGCTAAGGCTGGGGGGGAGGCTGGGGCTGTGGCTAAGGCTAAGGCCGAGGCTAAGGCTGTGGCTGAGGCTAAGGCTGGGGGTGAGGCTAGGGCTGTGGCTGAGGCTAAGGCCGGGGGTGAGGCTAGGGCTGTGGCTGAGGCTGGAGCTGGGGCTGAGTCTTTGTAGAAGTCTGGTGGGTGCTCTGTTCTAACTCCGGCACACTTGTCTCCACTCAAACAATCACACACTCAGACACACTAGGAGAGAGAGCCACTGGGGGAGTAGCAGGTGAAGCAGCAGGGGCAGATGTACCAGGGGGATGTAAGCAGGAAGTTTAACATTGCCATGAATTTAATGTAGCGGTCGGCTACAACCTCAGCTCTGCTTTTTAGCATATTTGTTTACATTTTGGCAAACCGGCGCAATTAAAAGTCTGTTGAATCAGCTGTTAGCAGCTCCTGTTTGCAGTGTAACATGATGTACAGACAACTATCACTAGATTACTTTGATCCTGAAGAAAACTTAAAGATGTGATGATTCTCAGGCAGGTTCTGCAGCCTCTTTTTTCTCTGATTTTTAAGTGGATTTATGGAGGTTTATTGGTGATGGACATCAGAGATAATTATATCCCTGGGAAGAAAGATGATTTTTGACTCTTTGCCTCTGGCAGTATTTTTGCCTTGCCTTCGACTCTCCGGCGCCCCCCTGGGGAGCTTTCTTATGCTGCTCAATATCCATGTCTACTACAGACCAGATGCGGTCGTTTCCCGATGGTTAAAGAGTGTTCGATTACTGAGTTCAATTACTGAGGATCACAGAAAATATTTAATCTCCCCTGTGATGTTCATCCTGTCTGAATGGGGTTTAAGCTACTGTTTGCCAAGACTTTTTTGACATAAAAATAAACTGGTTACCAAGGCAACAGTTGCCCACCAGGTGCTATACGATGACTTCAAAGCTGTGTCCATCACCTGTCTCTGGTGTTTTGTGTGTATTTGTCTTCCATTGACGACATGTCTGTCACTTGTTTGCAGAAAATGAGACTTCAGGGTCCAATTAGACACTTTTAATGATTTGTTTAGAGTCATGCAGCATGTGCTTACGCAGGCCGGGCTAAGCCTCTTGTTGGTTTGTCTGTGTTCCGTAACCCGGCGTGAGCTCGTTAGCCACCTGCTTCACCTCAGCAGTCGTACAGGTGTTTTAACAAAGACGGAGGCAGGGGAGGTGTTTTATTGTCTATGAAATCCTGCCGATGTTTCCAGCCAATTGACCTCAGCGTGGTGACAAACAGGAGCTTTACTTAGTGACTCACCTTCAGGCTTTTGTTTGTGTGTGCCAGCTGTAAAACACAAACCTGAAAACAAACAGCAGGTCTCTCTTTGGTCCGCTTTTTTTCACTTTCACTAATTTCCTGCTGATTAGAAATGTATCTCTGGTTCTCAATACAGTGCCTTCAACCTGATTTTTTCAGCACAGGGGCAGATTTATTGATTTGGGGACCCTAGGTGAACTCAGTCATGGGGCCTCCTTTGGGCCTTATCTCCACCCTTTCTCTAATTGAAAACGTCGGTATCGGTGGTCATAGATGAAGTTCTCAAAACTTTAAACAATTAATACCACACTAAACATAGTATGTTAACAGTTATAGTCCAGCATTCAAAAATGTACTCAGGTAAAAGTGCAGAAATATTATTAGCACAATGTACCTAAATTTATTTAAGTATCTAAATACTTCTTCCATCACTGGGACCAGCAGGCTGCTGCACTCCTCTCTCTTTCTGTCCTGAAAGCACTTCTCCTTTCTTATAGGCTAACTAGTTGACTCTCCCTCTTCCTTGAATGCAGTTTTTCTTATATCATCATCATTCTCTTTGCCTATTTTCATGAGAGTTTGGGGGGGAAGAAGGTTCTTTTGAAATGCACACTGTGATAGCTCTGTTTCACTGAATTGCAAGTTACCTTAAGCAGGAGTTTCTGCATCTTTAGCAATTTGTTGAGAGACGCACAACGGTCGCAGCTGCTCCTCTAGTGATGGAATAGTCCAATATGTGCGTGGGAGAGTCACAGGTGTGTGTGTGTTTTTTTTTTTTTTAAAGTGCTTTGGGGTATAATGAGTTAGAATTGTAACATAATTTTATGTTTCATATATAAACATCATAATAAATCTATAGTTGTTTGGGGCCCCTCTGTGTCATCACAGAGCACTCTAATTATCATTCAATGCTTGCTCTGCTCTTAGTTTATTAGTTTATTATTTATCATAATTTACACTGGTGAATGTGTCCAAGGACATTCCCCCAACCTCATATCCCAAAAATGCTATTCCTAGATAGCATTCCTAGATATTCTATGGTGGCTCCTGAGGAAAAAGCACATCCAAAAGCACAAACATTAAGGAAATCAATTTGTGTGTTTTAGTATTTGTTGCATTTCTGTTAATGTTTACAGTTTATAGTATTTTTGGATTTGGAGGGCATTTCCTTAATGTTTGTGCTTTTGCTTTTGTTTGTGCTTTTGTCCTTTGGAGCCACCGCAGTATACTATATGCAAAAACTTAAATGGGCCATATTCTGCTTCGTATGGTTTTCTGTCATTTATATCCTGTTCTGATGTCAAATGTTAAACATGGTCAAAGTTCCAAAACTTGAGGTGAACGTGTGTAGAAATGCTGCCTGCAAGTCAAAAGTCAGGGCTTCAACCTGCTCTGAATGCTTCGTTTGCAAAGTTTCCTCTACTTCCTCCTCGTGATGATGTCAGATCATTCACATTGCTGAGGTTGTTCACATTGTTCACTCTCATATTTCAGATGTGATTCAGCTCCAACATGTACGGATGGATTTGAGAAGTTGACATTTGGAGTAAAGAAGGAGAAAAAGAAGTGAAATCCTGCTACTATAGTTTGTTTACGTAGCCTCCGGAGCCGGAGGAAGCTTCCTGAAGCTGACCAATCAGAACAGAGTGGGCTCATCAGGAGGCGGGCCTTAAAGAGACAGGAGCTAAAACGGCCTGTTTCAGACAGAGGCTGCTACAATTTACATTGTAAAGAACTTTAGTATAAAGTCCAGAGGTTGTGATATGTAGCACAACGAGCTAGTGAAGTAGTAAACAGAACCATGTTCCTGCACATGCTCAGTGGCATCTGCCTTACACAGAACTACTCTCCAAAGACAGAAAACATAATTGCTGTTATTAGTCTTTGGAGCCGTTTCTAAACAAACTAACGTGACCAAACTCTTCATGATGAAGGAACATGTCACCCAGTGCAGCAGTGTGACTCACTGATGTGTTTTTAATAGTTTTTGGACGACAACGGAGGAATAAGATATATCATAAACACAATACTTGTTAGAAGATCAGTTCATTGTTGGTTTGGATCCAAACATGAGATTTGTTGAACAATACAGAAAAGCTAAATTAGACAACTTGTCATCGTCTGTGCTAAAATGTAAAACTCAAATTGTCTGAAAACTCAGAAATCTCAGTTCTTTGCTCACTATAGAAACACAGCTTGCAGATTTCCAGCGGACTGCAGGTCAGTTTTGGCATTTCAACAAAGACTGACATTTTTCAGTCTCTTGGAAAACATTCAGACTTCCTGCGAGGCCAGTTGTCTGTTAAACCAGACATCTGGATGAACTCTGCAGCTCAGCTCTTTATTCTGTCACTCAAACAAGGACAGAGCTTTCACTCTGATGGAGTAACCGTGCACCGGCTGCCCATCGGCACTCACCTGGAACAGATGAACCTGCAGCCTGATGACACGTGCTCCAGTGGGAGAACATATTTATTGAAGTGTGGATTGGAGCAGATATCAAGGGTTGGACTGATGCGTTATTTCATTTCATTTCTCTTCAGAGAGGTTGGCTTCGTAAATGTTGCTGCTGTAGCGGAGCT
Organism: Thunnus thynnus; assembly: GCF_963924715.1. Taxonomy (NCBI): domain Eukaryota; kingdom Metazoa; phylum Chordata; class Actinopteri; order Scombriformes; family Scombridae; genus Thunnus; species Thunnus thynnus. The sequence goes on along the minus strand of NC_089533.1, from coordinate 2,017,673 downwards.
GTCAGTGCAGGGTTCATCTACAAAGTGCTTTTCCCACCAATCGGAGGAGGCGGGAGAGAAATCCTGCCAAGCTGTGCTGACTCCCACTAAAAGCCATCGATCTGCTCATTTTCTGACCTTTTTATCTTTTCTTAGCAACAGTTTTATTGTGCAGGACAGTTGGAAGCAGCTCTCTGGAGCTCAACAGAATTTGTAGGTAGCACTTAATAAAAATTAATTGAATTCAATTTCAGTAATGTCCTCTCTTTTTCCTGTTCAAACAGGTGAAAAAGAAACCTTAGAGGTCTTTTTTTGCGGTGTAATGGAAGGTGGGAGTGTGGAGGAGGTGCAGTTGGTAAACTGTGAGCTCAGACAATCTGTAATGAGGACTGGTGGTGTGATGGAGTGAGTTAGTGAGAGAGAGAGTCTAATAAGACAGGAAACCTCACTGCGGGAGGCGTGAGAGAGAGAGAGACAAAGGTGGAGGATTAAATAATCGATCCTCTCACTCTCTGCTGTGTCACGACCACAAAGATCAAATCAAAGACTTGCGGTGAGATGAGTTTTAATGAACACTATCAGTAGTACAGGTGGTGTGTGTGAGTGTGTGACCTTCTGTTCTGATCTTCTCAGCTAAATGATTTTTGTGTGGGAACTTTTTGGGGTGAAATTAAATTTGCAGCTCATCAGGAGAGAATGGGATTATAGATGCACTCATAAGGCTCCACTCCCACCAGCTGCTGCAATTTCCAGATGAAGCTAAACACAGAAATATAGCAATACCTACTGTACATTATCCAGTCATGGATGACACTTTCATTCATGCATTTCAGCTCTACCTGAACACTGCTCTTACAGGTAACACAGCAACTGAATGATGAATTACCTCTTCTTTGTCTTGTCTTTTTCCAATTTGCAGCATCAGTACTGAACTGTTTCATCTTCTTAAAGCTGTGTTTTTGATGCAAATGGAAACATGATGAAATCTTTGGTCGTTAAAACAAACTTAGTTTGTCTCAGTGACCATATTTTGACGAAAGGGTGGAGCTGACCATAGCGCTAGCTGCTAGCTTGGTTAGCCTAGTGTATTTACAATATATGGTTAACAGTGATAATGCTAATGCTAATTTCTGCTAGGGAAAAACAGGCCTAAAACCATTAAAACAAAATGTACTCACCGGAGAAACTGAACATCCGACTCCTTAGAGGGTCTTCTATCAACCAAACGCCGAACAAAATGTTATAATTAACTTTCATGAACTGAAAACACACTGTGAAATAACAGCAGCTACACCTATAGTCTGTGAATCTGGGTTACCATGGTAGAAACTTGCCAATCACAATGTAGCCCCAAAGCATACGCTGCTTTATCGTCTATTTTACTCTAAATGGAGCCGTAATTTACTAGATGAACATCATGCTGTATTGAGGAAAACTTGATACTAACTAATTTGAGACCATAGGAAACTGTTTACCGAGGTAATAAATCAAGTGAGAAGTAGAGTCATTTTCTCATAGACTTCTATACAATCAGATGTCTTTTTGCAGCCAGTGGAGTCGCCCCCTGCTGGCCATTAAAGAGAATGCAGGTTTAAGGCACTTCCACATTGGCTTCACTTCAGACCCGGAGCTTCTCGTTTGCTGTGAACATAATCTGGGGAGCGATTACATTTGCCAACACAACGTAAATGGGAAAATAATGTAATTTGTATATCTCTGCTGCCTCACAACTTAAATTTGGTACCTTGAAGAAGCAAATTAAGGAACAAACAAACAAACACAACAAGCCAGACAGGAAGCTGAAGAACAAGAGATAATCGCTTCACTCAATTGCATCTTCCTAAACTCAGACAAATGTCCAAGCAGTAGGTACAGTTTAATTTGAGATGTCAAAACTACAGCAGCACTTGTCGTGTAAAGAACATCTAGGTCATCCACACACTGTCTTTCACCGACTGCTAGCACAGATGTAGAGGATAGTTTAATCACAAAAAAAATGGCTGACATTCACACAAACCTTCAGGGAGAGAGTGTTTGAAGAACCGGAAAACAAATACCAAAATATCCAGAGAGGATCAGTGTTCATCTTGCTTCTTTTTCACAAAACAAAAAATGAACCTGCTGGCAGAGTGATTCTTCAGTGACTGTGGGTTTTGTATCTGTGAGCATCCTAACTGGTGGGAGTGACACTGATGAATACATGTAAAATGCTGGAATATTTTCAATTTAAAGTGCTTGAAGCAAAAGCACAAAGCAGCTGAAAACCCAGATGACATCAAACTGAAACAAACAAAAAGCATCAGAAAAAACATAAAAAACCTTGGATACTAAACATTAAGACATTATTTTATTAACAGTTATAACTTTGATGAAGCAGTGCACCTTGATTTTGCCCTTTCTTGTAAAAAGTTTCTTGATCTAAAATGCGATACTCTAGTTTTCTGTCCATGTTCTAAAATAGATTAGTAGAATGAGTTAAGTAGAATATGAGATATCATCTGTGTAATGTTGACATCTTGTCGGTGCCAGAAGAAAACCCCTTGAATGTCCAAACATTTGGAGTTGGACAGGTTCATCCTCAGAGGTCTGCTAATGTTCACATTAATCTTAACCTTGGGTCATTAGTTTCAGAGGTATGCTGTCATAAACTGATATGGACAAGTGGAAGTTTTAAACTTTTGGAGGCCATAGATGAAAATGTGAGGTTTAAGCTAATTTTGGAAACAATAGCAGGACTCAGACACATGGCTTGCAAAGCTCAAATGCAGTTTTATTGAGAAGTTGTAGAGATGGAGGTTTGAAGAGCTGAGCCAGAATAACAGTGGAGCAAGACAGGCAGAGATAGCTGAGCTGTTGGCTGAAGGCAAGCTGGCAAGATGTTGGGCGAGGCAGGCAGACAGATACCAAAGGGGAATAATGGACCTGAGGCACAGGCAAACACAGAGTCATAACAGAGTTCAGGCAAACATGAGAGATATACTAATTAGGGATTTAAACCTGACTGTAACATTTGTACCACATTGGCAAACTGAACGATCTTGCAAAGACCCGAGTGTAGAGCCGAGGTATATATACTGTAGGAGGTTGATTAGTGGATGGGTTGAAGGTGTGCAGCTTGATTGGCAACAAGAGGGAAACAGAGAGAGAGAACAAACAGGTGACCAACAAGAAACACAGGGGAGGAAATTTTATGACAATTCATCCAATAGTTGTTGAGATATTCCAGTTGCAACCAAAGTGTTGGACTGACGGACATTTCTAACCGCAGAGTCACTCTGCTAATATGGCTCAAAAGCTTATGTTGCTTTGTTTTTTTACCTAATTTAACAGAATGCAAGACCACTTCTGACTCAACTAATCTGACTAACTAACTCAGTGCAGCATCTAGCGGAGCTGAATGTCATATATCGCACCTTCAAACTTATCCAACTAAACTAAAATCAATTAAACTAATCAAACTAAACTAATCTGGCTAATGAGACCAAACTAATCTGGCTAATCTGACTAAAGTAATCTATTTAAGATAATTTGACAAAATGAATCTGACTACTTAGACCAAACTAATCAGACTAAACTAATTCTACTAAACTAATCAAACAAATCCACTAAAATAATCTGACTAATGAGACAAAATTTATATTAAACTAATGCAATTTACTAATCTGAATACTTACACTAAACTAATCTTACTAAACTAATACAATTTAAGTAATCTGTTCAAACTAATCAGACTAATCTAATCATGCTCAACTAATATCAGTAAACCAATCAGACTACTCTTATCAGACTAAATTAATCAGAATAAACTAAACTGACTAAACTAACTAGCTAATCTGATTTTGCCCACAGTGGGAGAACGAGCAGCTCCACAGCCTGGAGGAGAGAGGCCGTCTTCTTCTGTCCCTGCAGGTCCTGCCTCCGCTCAGTTTGGAGGATAAAGACACAGAGGGAGGAGGAGGAGGAGGAGGCAGCGAAGGCCGTCGCAGTGGGGGTCTCTGTGTGGGCGTGAAGCGCTGCGCTCACCTGGCAGCCATGGACGTCAACGGGTTCTCTGACCCCTATGTCAAAATGTAAGAACTCTGATACACTATTGTCAAAAAACAGGTAAAAATCACGGCAGGTTTTAGAGAGCAACACCGCCAGTGTTTTGACTCTCAGATATGTCAGTTGATGTGGACTGGTGTGACAGGTTTTTTTTTAAAAATATATCCAAAACTAAAGAAATGATAATCTCACCAAAACACATACAGTCTTCCAAAAATGACTCAGTATTGAAATCATCCAGAACAACAAATAAATGGTTTTACTGAGAGGAAATTCATATATATTGCGAGATTGAACTGAGTAGAGGGGTCTATTTAGTATGTTGGACATGTGGGTTTTTGACATAAGCACTTATGCAACAATATAATGTTGTAATGCTGCTATTTGTGTGTGTTTGTGCTACCTGGTTGTTACAGAGGGTTATGGTTAGTCCAAGGGTCTTGAATTAAATTACATGCATCCTTTGCAGGGAAGATTGGTATTAAAGGGCAGGTTCACAACTTTTCCAATGTGTGTTAAAACCAACGCAGTTGCCAGAAGAAAACGTTGGCATTGAACGTTTCTGCAAACCACAGAAATGTTGAATATATACATTTCAACACGTGAAATACGTATCATATCAACATTTCTACAAACGTAGCATATTAACATTTCTACCCGTTGAATAATGATGTTTTATGGTGTGACAACGCTGCGGTTAAGTGCTGGTTAGGTTTAGGCACAAAGACCACTTGGTTAGGGTTAGGGGAAAAATCACGGTTTGGGTTGAAATAAAATAAAAAATACAATAAAAACGGCCGATGTCTCACTAAAAAAAAGCCAGATTTCTCACCAGAAAAACAACTGCAAATGTCCTAATGTCTCGCTAAAAACACTCGCTTTTATCAGTTGAAATGGGAAGCAGACATTGGTTTCAGTTTCGAGGTGGTCTCTGCTGATTTCCAACTTGCTGCCAAGAAACTTACTAACCATCCTCCTCCTCCTCCTATATAGAAAAAATCAACTCATATAGATCACATGTGAATTACGTCACTTTAGAAATGTTGAGATGATACGTTTTGTTGACATTTTCATATGATACGTTTTGTAGAAATGTTAATATGCTACGTATTTCACGTGTTGAAACGTAGATATTCAATGTTTCTGTGGTTTGCAGTGCCAACGTTTTATTCTGGCAACCAGGCTGGCTAAACCAACAGTCAAGTGTCCATAGTAACAGTGAAAGAGGTTTTCCTCGCTGTAATCATTCCTCCTGTTCATACTGGATATTGAAAGATCCTTCAAATGTGCTTTCAATGGAAGTGATGGAGGCCAAAATCCACAGTGTGTCCACACAGTCATTTAAAAGTAGATGTGAAGCTTATATTCAGCTTCAGCAGTCTGAGTTAGTCATATCAAGTGGATATCTGACACATTTACAGTCTTTTTAGCATCAAATTCCCTCTTTGTGTTTCCTCGGAGTGTTTCCCTCGTTAGCTTCAGATAAACTTTTTTTGTGATCAAAGTGTTCCTTTCATTAATTAGTGAGATTTGTTTCATGACATTCAGCATTAGGAAAGACAGCCATTCTCCTGATAAATAACAACAATGTGCACAATTAGTGTCTAATAGGAAAAATAATGGTAACAAAGAGGAAGAAAGCAAAACAAAAAGCAAGATCATCCTAAAAGGATTTTGAGGTTCACAGAGACCAAATTACACATCTCTATCATTGACTCCTTCACCCCATGTACCCAGGCTGTTGATAGCTCTAGGTACACAATATCTAGGTACACTATAACTCATACTGGAAAGGAGAGGGAGTGGAGAGGCTTCCAGCGCGTAGCAATCAATTGTTTCGCTGCTGTAAGCCCAGCTAATAGCGCTCGCTTTTGATCAGCGTCAAACCCAAATTGGACAGATCGTTTAGAATGAGTGTAACGGGCATATGGGGCACACTGATCTCAAACCTCTCAGAGAGGTTAGAGGCAACTTCCCCCAGAATCTGACCACTGGAGAACATTCCCAGCTTCAAATGGACCTTTAAATACATTTTTGCACAGAAGGAGGACTGTGGATTTTGTATATTTCAATGTTCATTTGGGATTTTTTTAAAGTCAAAAGAGAAAGGGGGGAAGAGAAATAAAGAATTAATCATTTTATAATAATAAATATTTGGTATAATTATATATGTATTTATCATCTCACCCTTTAACCATCCACAGACCCTTCAGCAGGGAGTCTATCCACTGTGTTATGAGTCAGACTTATGATGCTGTCTATGAATTGAATTTTGTTTTGTGTGTTTTTCCTGGAGTGGACCGAAGTGTCCCTCGTCACGCTGTCCAATCCAGACGCTCACCAAACAGTGAACCCTCCAGGACACCAGTGGCTGAAAACAACGTGATGCATTACAAAGAGCTTTGAACAACAAGACAGCAGTCTCCTTTAGACAGTGTCCACTGTACAAATGTCACTTTTTGTAAATGTGCTTAGAAAGCGCTTCATACATTAAGTTAGCATCACTGTGCTCATTATTTAGCCACCAGCACACTATTTACCAAAAGATAACAACCATAACTGCTCAGATACAAACTTATAATTGGGACTGGAAGACATTTCAAGCCTGAACTCCTCGTGTAGCTCCCCTCAGACCTCACGGAGGACTAAATACTGGAATACTACATTAATGAGACAATTAAAAACTGGAGTTTTGCCATCTTATTAACTTTGCTAATCAATGATGCAACTGTTAAAGCAGCACCATCTGTTTCCTAGCAGGCAGGATAATCAGTGAGAAGAGGGAAACAATTTGAGCAGCATCTTGTCGGGGCTCAGCTCCGTCAGAGGGAAACACCCGAGGGCCAACGTCGAGGATTTAAGGCTCCTCTGTGCTTTTGTTTCCTCCGGCACTCAAGGGGCTCTTGCTTTGAAGAGGAGGAGAGTTTTTCTGTTGCACGCCGTCAGAATGCAAACCGAGTGTGAGCCAGAACAAGCAGGCGACTGACAGCTGAGGGGTTGAATGAACTCGGGAGAGAGAGATTTGCCGGTTTTAGAAATCACTGCAGCATCCGTCTGCATGCGGCAGACACTCTGGACACTCTGTACGGCTCACTTTGATCCGATATATCAGTTTAAAACAGATCAATATTCCTTTAAACTACAAACCAGACAAGGTCAAGTCAGTGTCGTGCACCTGTTCCCCTCCAATCTGTCTGCCTGGCTTTATTATTATATTTAAACCCAAGAGGAGAAATCTGTCCTGTGTGGTGTGGAAGGATTATTAGACAGTTTTAGTGTCTCATGGTGGTCGTAATGTTGTTTTAGATGCTTTTAAAATAAGAAAAACAAGATTGAGGAGTTAGAACACCAGACATTTTTAGAATTTTTAAAAGACTTTTTTTTTTTTTTAACTTTTTTGGGCGGTAATTAAAGGTATATAATTATTCCACATTAAAATGTCTAAAAACAACTAGACCTATGTTATATATGTTGTTGAGTTGTGTACTTACATTATCCCAAATGTTTCCAACAATTTTCAAACCCAGAGAAATCTGTAATTTAATCAAAGTAACGGACCGTTTCATTTGGTCGCCTGTCGATGGCGTCATACCTCCTCTACCAAAGAGTAAACACGCACAAGATGCATACGGCGGCGCTGTGTTTGTCCGCTACAATGGCGTCTACCAAAGAGTAACTTACACACATACAAGATAATACATCGGCGTTGTGGTTGTTCCACACAAACTGTTGTAAATTGACTTTTATTCAGTTTTAAGCCACATTTTCATGATAAATTTAGGTGGTTTTTAACTATATCTTTTAGCCGGAAGAAGGATTTTAGTCATTGGACGTCTGGATCTTAAGTTATCAGAGAAATAAACTGGAAAAACGTTAGCAGCAGCTCGGCTAACAGCCCCTCCAGGAAGTCCGGTGGTCACCAAACATCGTCGGAGAAATGTTGATTTTTTTTTTTAGGTGAAACAGCTTTAATTAGTATTTTAACGATTTTAATCGGCGTGCACGTTTGTTCTTGGAGAGGAGGAGACCTCTGCGGATAATTCGGCTCCCGGGAGAAACCTGCTGAACATCTGGATCTAAAATTATAAGAGAAATAAACCGAACAAGTGTTAGCAGCAGCTCCGCTAACAGCCCGTACCGGACGTCCAGTGGTCACCGTACATCGTCGGAGAAACACTGATTTTTTTAGGTGAAACAGCTTTATTCAGTGTTTTTACCTGTAATCTCCGGGTCCGTTTGTTCTGGAGAGGAGGAGACCTCTGCCGGTAAAAACATCCTGAATGATGAACACTGGAGTAATCCTATCCCGGTGAAGCTGGTTATTTAACAACGAAGACCACAACTCCCATGATCCCTTGCTACCTCACACCATCATCACACTCCGTCTTTTGTTATTGTTTTGATTGAGACCCCTAGCGGCTGAAATTACATATTGTGAGTTTAAATGTTTTAGCAGCTTTGTAAAATATTAGTATTTGTGTGAGCTGGTGTTGTTTGACTTAAAATGTTAGCTGAAATGTTTGGTCACGTTACAGAAAGTTAATTAACTTTGATTGTCTTTTAACGCTTTTAACACTCAGCGAGCACTTTACTAGGAACACCTGTACAATCTATTGCAATCCAATACAACAGCCACTTTTATTTTACATTTTCAGTTCTTGTTGATGTTTGTTGACGTCAGAAAGGTGATAATTCTACTTTGTTTATCATTGAGGTCATAGTGGGTGGTGTATGATAATGGGTTGGACAAATTAAGGGACACTTATCAATATAATGCACTCCAGTACACCACCACCCACTACATCCTCATAACATGAAGTAGAATTATCACCTGCCTGATAATGTCAACAAAAACTGAAAAAGTAATAAACTTCATAAAAGCAGAGTTTATGGCAGAGCTGTTGTATTAGACTGCACAGGTGTTCCTAATAAAGTTCACAGTGAGTGAATTTGTTTCTATCTAGACTGTAAATTGGACAAAACAAGACATTTTTAACTTCGCTTTGGACTCTGGGAAAAGTGATGACCGTTTGTCACTATTTTCTGACATTTACAAACAATTAATTGAGAAAAGAATTGACAGATTAATTGATAATGAAAATAATCATTAGTTGCAACCCTAACCTAAAACAGCTATAATCAAGTTAGCTGTAGACTAGCTGGTGAACATAGTGGAGATATTTCCCTCAGGAGTTGGTAAAGAGTAAAAACAGAGCTAAAAGAGAGTGAATATTGGACAGAAACACGACTCCACATGAATGATAATGTTGCTCCGTAACTGCTGGATGTGGAAATAAGTTCAACATATCAGATGAAGCCATGACAGTGTTGTGTTCACTACCTGCTTCTGATGAAAACTAGTGGACAAAACATCAGTTAGAGCAGGTTTAAATAAATCAGTGCTCAGTTTTAGTTTTCTGAGATGACGTGGTGCATGTTTAGGTTTGCTTACATTTGTTTGCATTCATGTGAAGCTGTGGGTATTTATTTAAATGCCATTTTATAGGTCGTCTGTATACGTTTAAACTTGCTCGAGACAAATATGTTTTGTTTTTCTGAGCAGTTGTGCTGTCAGGCATCTGTTGGTGTATCAGGAGTTTGATTTGTTTCTGATGAAAGGTAAATAGATCAGCACAACAAATGTTGTCTGCTTGAATCCTCTCGTCACCGGTTGCAGTTGTCAGTTCAACTATGGACATTAAAGTGGTTCACTTCAAAAACATTGAAATGCAGCAGCAGAGTTGGCCTCTGTTAGAATGAATCACACTGATCAACAGCTTGTTGTGTGTGTGTGTCAGAGTCAGACTGAAGTCACTCAGAAAAAATGAGCCAGTTAGCAGGTCTCATATTCCAGCTGGTATCTCATTTCCTGCAAAGCCTCCCAGAAGCTCACAGACATAGATAACAGGGTACCAGGGGCCCGAGATGGAGCGGAGGGGCCCCAGCCGTTTTTTCTCTTCTTATTAGCCTGCAGCGGTTTGCAGAGGAGTGACGGTGATGAAGAGGAAGCCGCCGAGCACATCGGTCCACCGCTCCTTTATTATTTACTCCTGTCATCTGTTAGAATAACTGGTCACAACCAATTACAGAGCAGCTCTGTGTGGTGAAGTGGTTCAGCGACGACCGCCGCCGCCGCTAGTGATGATGATGTGTGGAGCTCAGGCTTCCCTCTCTGCTCTCTGCCACCCATGACTCACTGAGTGTGTGTGCTGCATTGTGAAACTGATTAATTATTAATTACCGCTTCATTAATGATGATTTACACTTAATGAAAATAATCCAGCAGAGAGCAAAACGTCTGCCTCAAGCGTTCAAACACTCCTTTAATTAAACACATTTTATCAGTTTCATATTGTTCTGTTTTCTCATATTAACATTGTTCTACACAAGGAAAATGTCAAGCTTTTATTAAAAGATTATAAACAATATCCGCGACTTACGGCTCTGATCTGATGGAGATTCATCTGTGATCACACATTAAAAGATTCAAACATTTACTCACCACAGACACAATTACACACAGCTCAGTGTGCAGGGAAATGCTTAGTTAACATCTCCATGTACTGTGCAGAGTGCAAATACAATAAAACATTGAGAAAATTGAATACAATTGAAAAACATATATAAAATACAGAAATAATATGTAGTATATGCACTATGCAATATGTAAGTATATGCACAGTGTTGTAAATAGTTCAGTGTATATGGAACACTGAACAAGATGAAATATGGAGAAACATGAAAATGAAAATATGGACATTATGCAGTTAAAATAATTATATCTTTGGATGCTTAAAGGGACATTGAAAAGAGTCTTTTTTTTGTCTGACCAACAGTCCAAAACCCAAAGATGATTAATATGAACGTCTGAGTAACCCCAAACCTGGACATTAGCAACGTTTAACGGTTAAGTTATAACTGCATGGACGCTCTCCATCAGAGGAACTAACGTGCTCTTTCATTTTCTACTTTTTTATTGTCAGATACCTGAAACCCGACATACAGAAGAAATCCAAACACAAAACAACAGTGATGAAAAAGACCCTCAACCCCGAATTCAACGAGGTAAGAACTCACAGCTGCTCCCCTCAGACTTAAGCCGAAATTATACTTTCCGCATCCGCGAGAACGCAGAGGTCTGCGAGGGTCCGCTAGGGTCCACGTGTTGTGCCACAATGCCGTCTTCCTGTTGACGCCGAACTACTGAGCATGCGTGGAACGCGTCCTCCAAGTGGACTCCAGAAAGTACTATAAACAGAACTACTAGGCATCTGTGGTGTCTGCAGCTGTCCGTGTCATTTAAATTTCTGCTCATCTGCCTTTTACTGCTGCTCTCGAACAGTATCTCTGCACTGTGTACAAACTTTGTGATATTTAGACTTTTTTTTAAGAATTTCCATGATTTCCACTCCACAAGTTTTTTTTTTTTACTTTTTTGTTATATTTCTACCTTTTTTTAAAAAAAAATTCCAATGTGTTTTCTCTCAGGTTTCTTTATCTATACAAACTTTTTTTGCGATATTTCCAAGCGGCAACCTCTGGGGCTGGAAAATGAAGCCAATGTGGAAGTGCCAAAAACTGCAGTTCCTTGAATGGCCACTTGAGGCTCTAAAAGCGAGTCATTCCCCATAGACCCCCATGTTAAAATGCCCAACTTTACAGCAGAAATAAACATGTTTACAGCCTGGTACAAAAAACCGTTTTGGTCTCCGTAGCTAATTTCCTCTTTCATGACAACTGTACGGGGGGTGAATTTTTTTATAACTCACCCGTTTAAATTTTATTAAGCTGTAAAGTTATACATAATGAAGGACATGGCTGCTTTGAGTGACAGGTCCGCCAGCCGCTAGGTGGCTTGTTTCAGCCATTCGGGCCGCCTCTTTGCTCATTTTTGATTGGCTGGGAGTTAGGCAGCGTCACACACTGCCAAGATGGCGACGGCCGGAGCGGCTCGCTTTGAGCTTCAAAACCGCTCTTCAGAAACCAACGGGTGACGTCATGGTAACTACGTCCATATTTTTATACAGTCTGTGGATATTTCACCTTTTTTTTAACTTCTGGTGTTTCCACTCTAGTTTTTTTTATGCGTAAAACCTTTTTTGTGATATTTAGACTTTTTTTTTTTTTTTACAAATTTCTAATGTTCCACTTTTTTCATGTGTCATTTTTTTTTGCTATATTTCAACTTTTTATTTGAAATTCTGGCTTCCACTCTGCCTTTTTTCCTGGCCTTTCGACTGCGGTTTTTTATGCATAGAAAACCTTTTTTTGCTATATTTCGATGTTGTTGGTTTTTGTTACATTTTTTATTTATTTCTGGCGGTTCCACCTTAGATTTTTTATCTGAAAAACCTTTTTTATGATATTTAGACTTTTTTAAAAAATAAATAAATTCACTGCATTCCACCCATTTTTTTTGCAATATTTAAATGTTTTAACAAGTTTCTAATGTTCCTCTTGGGATTTTTATGCTTTTTTTAATGCTGTTTTGGGTGATATTTCAATCAATTCAAATTTCCAGCATTTCTACCCAGGTATTTCTTTTTTTATTTATTGTTTTTTATTTATTATTTATTTATTTTTATGTGTAAAAAGTTTTTTTTGCGATATTTCAACTTCTTTACTTTTTTTTCAGGGGTCATTTTTGGGGATTTTTTTTTTTTTCCAATATTCCAACTTTTTCCAGTGTTTCATGTTACTCCCAAATGCAGATGTTCTAATATATTCCAGACATAATCAATATCACTGTTTCTCAGCCAGGAATCTGCTGACCACTAATACTACAATGGACAAAGTGGTGGATACACACTGAATACCTGTTAATAGATTAATCCATGGTTGGTTTGTGCTCTGTACATGAAGAAAAATATAGAATATCACAAGACTTATTGCTGAAGATCTAATAGAAAAAGAGACTTCATGACGCAGGTTGTACAACAAACATTCAGCTCTGGTTTGTTGCTGCAGCAGTCAGTGTAGGAGTGTTTGTAACGCTGGACCTCACAGACCCGTATTCTGTAATAAATATGTTTCCCTGCAGGAGTTTTTCTATGAGATCCCCCTGTCGGAGCTGGCTAACAAGACACTGGAGGTGACGGTGTGGGACTATGACCTGGGACGCTCCAATGATTTCATAGGTGAGACACTAATGCCTTGCTCTGATCACTGACCCTCTCAGTGAGTTTCACTTTGAACACATCATCATGACATCAAATCCATTCATCTCTACCAGAGGAGAAACCTCAGCGGGCCACAAACATCATGTTGGAGAATTCTCAAGAATGTGTTTTATATTTGGACTGGAGAGTAAATAAATCACCACGGGGATGTTTCTGACAGGATTCAGCTCAGTGAGAGCTGGAGTTTGTTAGCTCTAGTTGTGTTTTTATCATTCTTAACATCTGATTTCTTCTTTCTTTCTTTCTTAGCCATAGTCGGTCACCACCTTGGTCCATAATGAAATACTGTATCTCCAGAACTATTTGATGGATTGCTATGAAATTAACAACACATATTCAAGGTCCCTGGAGAATATATTCTAACCACTTTGGTGATCCCCTGACTTTTCCTCTAGCGCCACCAGCAGGTCAAAGTTTTCAGTTATGCTGTCATTGCTGTCAAGGCAAGGCAAGTTTATTTGTATAGCACATTTCAACAACAAGGCAATTCAAAGTGCTTTACATAGAGCATATAAGGCATTAAAACAGAATATTTGATTTGATTTGATTTATTGAACAGGACAGTTTGCAGTATTAAGCAGAAATGATGCACTGCACCGGAGTTAGCTTGAAGCTAATTTGCATCCGTAGTCCATTATAATCAAAACAACAACAACAGCACAACAACAAACAGTACAAAGCAAAAAAAACAAAAACAAAAAACAAAAACAAAACAAACAAGCAAAAAAAAAAAAAAAAACCCCCACAAAGAACACACCATACAAAATACAAAGCCACACACAACAGCACATCACATACACCTACAATGTCAATTAAAAATCAATAATGTAAACTAGACTCAGTGGTCACACAGCTGATTCATCTTTAGTTGATTTTTTAATTTGGCCTTGAATGCATCGATAGAACTAATTTATAAAAGCAACACAAGTAAAAGACATATAAAAACAATTAAAAAGTGTTAAATTTGGAAATAAAAAGAAGCTAAAAAGGGAATAAGACAGACAAAACAAGAGAAGAGCCCCTGAGGCAACTCACATTTTTTCCACTTGAGAACGCCTTTTTAAAAAAAGTTTAGGTTGTTGAAAAAAAGTTAAAAAGTTTAGTAATGCAGGATAACAGCGCGGCAGGCTGTAAAGTTTTACAAACAGTCTTGTCTCAAAATTACTAAAAACATAAATGTGAGAGGGATGATGAAATCCTTCAGCAGCCAATCAGGAGAGAAGCTTTGTGCTGCGCTTGATGTTATAACTGAACTAAACCAGGACGCACACTTTTTATTTCTCTGGCTATGTGGAAATCTGATGTTTTCTTGAATAACAGCATTAAAACACAAGTCTTACGGGTAAAACATAAGACTCATGCTATTATAGGAGGTCAGTGTGGGCCACTGGTTTATACTCTAACAGGGCGGCCACAAATTAAAGCTTTTATTCACAATTTCAGTCCCAATTTTATTTTGAACATGTTTAAAGACAAAACTAAATGCAAATGTATATAATATAATATAATAGCCTCTTCTTCCTTTTCTGCAGATCCATCTTCCACCGTTCTGGTCTTGTATTCATCCATGTGATGCTTTAAGTCTGTCCCACTGTCCAGCTAAACTTTTCAGTTCTGACTGTCACCTGTCAGCTGTCAGCTGTCAAATCTGATCAGATATTTACTGAGGTCTAGGAGTGCATTAGTGGGAACAGAAGTGGTTCTGATCTGATGAAAGTTCCTGGTGTGCAGCTATGCCAAATCAGCAAAGAGAGCACCATGTGTCATAAATCTTCTGTGGATGGCCTCAATAGCTGTGTCCAGAATTGTGTTGTGTACATTTACCTCATATGCTCTCTCAGCATCGCTTACTGTAGCGCCTCATCTTGAGCCTGCTTTTTTTCTTCTTTGTTCTTTTCTTGGACAGTGCAGCCTCCATTTCAACGTCTGTTCCTCCCTCTCCTCAAAGTTTCATTTGTCCATTTGACAAATGCATCTGCAGCTGCCTTCACAGTTGTGAAATCGCTGGCAATTTTGAGGCTCTCTTGTGTGGCAATCACCATTCAATGGGCAGAGAGGATATCCATCCCTTTTACTTGGAGGTACTTGGACAGTGGAGTGGTTTGTTCAAACACACTCAGGAATATCTGTGCCGTTAACACTCTCAGGCCCTCTTTAAAGCCTTGTGCTTTAAAGCTATAATATGTAATTATTCCACATTAAAATGTCTAAAAACAACTAGACCTATGTTATATATGTTGTTGAGTTGTGTACTTACATTATCCCAAATGTTTCCAACAATTTTCAAACTCAGAGAAATCTGTAATTTCATCAAAGTAACGGACCGTTTCATTTGGTCGCATGTCAATGGCGTCATACCTCCTCTACCAAAGAGTAAACACGCACAAGATGCATACGGCGGCGCTGTGTTTGTCAGCTACAATGGCGTCTACCAAAGAGTAACTTACACACATACAAGATAATACATCGGCGTTGTGGTTGTTCCACACAAACTGTTATAAATTGACTTTTATTCAGTTTTAAGCCACATTTTCATGATAAATTTAGGTGGTTTTTAACTATATCTTTTAGCCGGAAGAAGGATTTTAGTCATTGGACGTCTGGATCTTAAGTTATCAGAGAAATAAACTGGACAAACGTTAGCAGCAGCTCGGCTAACAGCCCCTCCAGGAAGTCCGGTGGTCACCAAACATCAGGAGAAATATTGATTTTTTAGGTGAAACAGCTTTATTCAGTGTTTTTACCTGTAATCTCCGGGTCTGTTTGTTCTGGAGAGGAAGAGACCTCTGCAGGTAAAAATATTCCAAATGATGAACACTGGAGTAATCCTATCCTGGTGAAGCTGGTTATTTAACAATGAAGACAACAACTCCCATGATCCCTTGCTACTTCACACCGTCATCACATTCCGTCTTTTGTTATTGTTTTGATTGAGACGCCTAGTGGCTGAAATTACATATTGTGCGTTTAACACGTATAGTTGGCTTTTCTTTTGCCTGCTGTTCTATGGCGACCAGTTTGAGCACCGCATCGATAAAAAGGCCATCCTCTGGTTTACCAAAATGTCCAAACACTTTTTTTGAGAGCATCATGCTTGGCCCCAGCGTGCCTGTCCAACTGGAGAGAGGCGTCTGTGGCTTTTATCTTGGGTTCTTTTCTCCCACAGATTGACCCTCTGATAAGACTCCCTGATGATCACAGCTATATCAGCGTTCCACTTGTGATGACAGTTTGAGTAGTGTCAGCCAACACAAGATTAAGGACATGAGCATAGCACCACACATGCACATGAGTGGGAGGCTGAGAGGTTACCAGTGCTGAAAAACCTTTGTACTGGCCCCGCTAATTGGATGCCCCATCTGTTGCATTCCCTATACACATGGCCTTGTCCAGTTTCAGACACTCTTAGACTTCCAAGAGCAAGTCCACAAAGTATTGGCACTTCACTACAGCCTCTGTAACATACCTGAAGATTACTGAACACTGATCTTTCTGGACATCACTGGAAATACTCTCTTGAATTAGATGGCCAACGCTATCTATTACAGAGTTCACAGTAGCTTTGGAGAGCAGGGTGATGGGAGACCCTCTACCTCTTGTTCCACTGGATTGATGTACTTTCTTGCTCTTCTTTACGCAATTGTCAAGATGCTCTTTTAAGCAGACAACATACTTTCCTAATAAAAGGATGACCTCCAAAAAAATGTTATGGTCTATGGTGTTTTCACCACCTGCCTGTAGCTCAGCCCCCTCTTCCCAAGAACTTTAACTACATCCACTACACGCTCAAAAACCTGGCGTCTCTTTCCTAGTTGTTCCCTATGAGCAGACATCTGACTGCTGATATTTGCTTTTGAGTAAATTTTGCTTTTTGATGCTTGATCTGGTCTGTTTGTTAATGCGTCTCACCAAATATCGCTCAAGGAGAAGTCTTGTTCCGAAATCTCACAAGAATTGAGTTGTGGAAAACAGCTAAATATTCAACTCAACTCTCGCAAGATTTCAGAACGAGACTTCTCCTTGAGTTATACTTGGTGAGACACAAACAGACCGGATCAAGTGAAAAATGAAGAAAAATGTTTTATTTCTCTGTATGGTGCTTTCCATAATGTCATCAGACACTTATAATAACAATCTCAGCCTATCAGTGGCAAAAACAAACACTTCTAGGGAACATACATTGACGAGGCGATATTGCCCCGTCGGATTACATTATTGCTGGCTGAAGCATTCTCACTCAATACTGGACCAGTTTCAAAAATTGTTGTCCCCATTAGTCACTTAGACACAAAAAGATGGAGAAAAAGGGTCCAGGCTGAAAAATATAAAAGTTTTCCTTTAAGAGAGAGGCATGATGCATTTGAAACGAGGAATTTCATTTGCTTTTATTTCCTCTTTGACTTTAGACACTGTGAGATATCAACGTTGCCATTATATACACAAGGCTGATAGTAGCAGTCATTTCCTGCACATCGTTGCCAAAAGGAATTATGTCGGACTAATTACTATCAAAATAAAGCATGCATGAAGTTTGATAAAAATATTTATCGCAGCTAAATTTCCTAACACTGTTTTCTTGTAATTATGAGATATTTGAGTCATAATTATAAGATAAGGCTTCCACATTTTTTGTGCTTCTGCACCAGCGAGAGCCGTGGCCGAGTTATCCATCCGTCTGTCTCATTCTCGTGAACGCGATATCTCAGGAACACCTTGAGGGAATTTCTTCAAATTTGGCACAAACGTGCACTTGGACTCAAGGATGAACTTGAATTGATTAGAATTTGGTGGTCAAAGGTCAAGGTCACTGTGACCTCACAAAACACATTTTTGGTCATATCTCAAGAATACATACGCTAATTATAAGTTTTACATAAATGACTAATAGGATAAAATGATGAATTGGTGACACTAATCTTGGTGAAATCTTGAAACTGTGGTGATTGTTTAGATCTTCTGTGCTGCTTGGTTGAAGATGTGTGTGAAGCGTCCACGGTTTAGAATTTGTATTTTCTTTGCACCAACATCCATATCTGAAGCATCATCTACTATCATGGCTACAACTTTGTGTTCTATCAAAATCAGCTTTACTGGCCGAGCGTGTGAACACATACAAGGAAAATACACTTAATACCTTTCATTAAATTCCCTCAAAGTCTTCACTACAAATTATTATATGAGTCTGGACAGACATGGATGTAAACTCAGACCTGACTGGTTGGTGGAGGCATACAACCACAAGTTTCTTTTGTGAATCCAATGCACTTCTGTTGAAAACTATTAAAATAAAGGCAATAATTACAGGCCTCATGATTAAAAGTCAATCCACAGAATGACTCAAACTAACTGCAGCACATCCTGCTTCCTGTCGGTGTTTAGGTGGCGTTTCTCTGAGCTGTCACTCACAGGGCGACGCCCTCCGTCACTGGATGGACTGTCTGAAGAATAAGGGCCGCAGGGTGGAGCGGTGGCACATCCTGACCAACGAGCTGCCACGGACCCTCAGTCACGACTAAAAGCCAAGCAGCCGCCTCCACGCATGCAGACAGTCGCTGTCAGGGATCACATGGTTCACAGAGGTCCTCCGCTCACTCTGTGGGTCGGACTCGAGTAACTTCACCGCAGGAATCAGCAGGAAGTGAGAGGAAAAGTGTATAATAATAACAATGACAGCCAGAGCAGAGTGCCTTCATTTCTGATCAGAAGAGAAGAAGCTTCAACACTGTCACACCTGCACTCAGCATCAACATCATACTGTTAACAGGTTTATGAGAGGAGGAACTCACAGGAATTAAACAGAAACCAAAACTGTAGATTTCACTGGATTTATAGTACCGCTAAAATTAAATTGCATGTGAAATTGCAAATTCAGGGAAGCGGGTGTGTGCTGCTCTCGCAAGTGAAGTAATTAACCAGATGTGCATTTGCTAAATGAATCTCTGAAGGTGTTTTCAGACAGAAAGGAAAGTGAAACATCATAACACCATTCGCTGGCCTGTTTTTATGTGCCCCAGAGAGCCAAAATACCAACTGTACAACATAAAAAACATGGCAATGAGTCACACCGCTGCACTGGGCGACATGTTCCTTCATTATGAAGAATTTGGCCACGTTATTTTGTTTGGAAACGGCTCCAAAGACCAATAACTACATTCACGTTTTCAGTCCCTGGAGAGTAGTTCTGCAGATGCCACTGAACATGTGGTTTACTTTGAGAAATGTACAATGTAGAACAAAGTCAAGAGTTTGTGATATGTAGCACAACAAGCTAGTGAAGCTGTAAACAGAACCGCGTTTCCGTGCTTAGTGGTGCCTGCCTTACACAGAACTACTCTTCAGAGACTTTTGGAGCCGTTTCTAAACAAACTAACGTGACCAAACTCATCACGATGAAGGAACATGTCGCCCAGTGCAGCGGTGTGACTCACTGACGTGTTTTTGTGTCTTTGGACAACAACAGAGGAATAGAATTAATTTAGAAGAGATGAGGCTTCAGTGATGAAGACTAACTGACTGACTGATTTATCAAATACACATCTGGTTAACTTTCACACAGGGCGCTCAGCCCTGAGCCTTCTTTTGATGTGAGGAGTTGTAAAGGAGGCTACGCTGACATTGATGTCATTAACGCTACATATTGTGCAAACTCTACAACAAGAAAGTTCAATGCTTGTTTACTTGTGTTGTGCAAGCTGTTTATATGGCCTAGCGTAGCGCACACACTGTAGCCTCTTCTACATCATAAACAGGAAATTATATCTGGAACTAAATGACGTTGCAGAATAGTGCTGTTTTATTGGGTCACTGCGCTGTGACCTTGGGCACCCTAAATCATAACCCCCACCCCCCCAAAAAAAAAAACTGTATTAATGCTCTGGACAGACGCAACAAAGGGCGCCAGTGCATTCGATAGACATGTTTACAGTAGCTTGTTCTGGCACATAGTGAAATTGGCTTGTTATAGCTATAGCTATGTTATAGCTAGGACCAGGCTTGCTTTCTTACTTCCATTAAAGAGCAGATTCCCTCAACCTTTTAAATTCTCACTTTCTTGAATATCTGCACAGCTACAGTTTGTTAAAGGTTGGTAAAGATGTGGTTACAGTTGATAAAAATAGTTCCACCCCTCATAGACATTTGTTTTTTGTTATATATTAGATACTTTACATCTCAAACAGTCCGGATATGCTGCAGAGATAAGATCTTGTTTTGGTTATTCCTGCAATTGTTTAACTTTTTCTTTGTAAAATAAGCATTTTACGGGGAGAATATGTTCCAGGGTTGGACCTATTTGAACATTTGGTCTTCAAAGGTGCTAACAGTGAGCATGTTTCAGTGAAGAGGTTTAGTGTCCACTGACTGAAATTCTGTTCCACATTGAGAATATAATTTCTCATATTCGGGGACATAAAATGATACTGAACACTTAGAGAAAATACAAACCGTCATCAGCTTCCATTTAAAAATTGTACAGGTCTCTTCTTTCAGATAAAATCTGATTTTCTGTCACATCATTACTCTGACATCACGCATGGATCACATTTCTACTGCACTTCTCAATAAGACTGTGAAAAAACAAACTGCATCCTGTTGTTGCCATGATGATGATGATGATGATGATGATGATATATCAATACAAGTGGTTCTTCCTCGTTGTTGCATGATGCAATATGTTGATATACTTCTTTATATCTCTGTACTTCCCCTGCCTGTTTTCTAATTCAAAGTGAAGTGAGACATGATGAGGCATTCAGGTACAGCTCGTGTTCTGTTTACAGTGTTCTTGTTCCTCTTTTATGCACGACTGTATGTATGAATGTGGCTTTCTATACGATATTGTTGAACTGTTGTTTACACTGATCTTGTGCTTTACAGGTGTTCTTACATTTCTATCAGGTGTTTTATGTACGATGCAACAATAAATTTGGAATGCAACACAGACAGAAAACTGAGTTTGTTCTTGTGCAGTGATACTCCTAAGTGGCTTCATGCTGCCCCCTGAAGCTTTAAAACAGAACTGCAACTGATGTCCATTACCAATAAACCTCATCAATCATCGCATTTATAAGTTTTTTCTTCAGTATCAAAGTGATCCAGTGTAAACAGGAGCTGCTAACAGCTGATTCATATGCCTTTTAATGTAGACTATCTGACATAAAGTAAACAAATATCAGCTAAAAATGGTCCAGTTGACATTATTTGATGAGCTTTTATGAGGTCTTGCTCTCCTGATGGTTTTATTTTTTCCTGTCTTCATATCAGTTCCCAAACAGGCTGATATGTTGCTGTTAGCATGTTTGCATTTGTCAGATCAGCAGAAAGATTTTCATACAAAAGTCAGTTTTTTCCATAAATAAAAAAAGTTCACTTAAATCCTTAGAACTATATTTCCTCCTTCTCCCTCATTAAAAAATCCAGAAGCAGAATATGTAAATAATAAAGTCACAATAAAGTTTGCTGCTTGTTGTGATATTTGTTAAATTTCAATTTTGTCAATCCTTGTCCTGTTTTCTGTCTCCATTAACTCATGTAAACCCTTCATTTTTTCCCTGTTTCCCATAATGCATCAAACATATTGGCTATTTGGATGCAACACACGGGTCAACTTGCAGCGCTGACTGTACAGATGAAAAGTTCACAGCATCCGTCATCACAGACTTTTAAGGTCAGTGAACGCCTCCTGAAGCAGCAAGTAGACTGACTCATACAAAATCAATAAATGTAAACTTACATGTTTTTAAGACAAACATATTCAGCTTGGTGCTGGAGTTTGTTGTGGTGCCCTGGGTTTTGCCTCTAAGGCTACATACAGGCTGCCTTATTACTGCAGGTTAAAGAAACCCTGCAGACACTATTCGGGGCTGAAAAACCTGTTTTTTCGCAGATAAGAACATTTCTTATCTATTTTTTAAACATAGATTAATAATTAGGGCAGTGAAGCCCAGTGCTCTTTGTGCACAAACATATTATACTATTAGGTATAGTAGTATTAGCTATATCATACAGCATACTGTGTTTTTAACAATACAGAGGTTTAATAAAAAATCATATAAATAATATAAAGTTAATAATGCCTATATTTTTTCTGCATATATATTTTTGTAAATATACAAATAATAATAGGAATGTACTAATAGTTTACTTCTTAAACAAACCTGCGTCTGTCATGTTAGAGCTGTGATAAGTTGTACTGCAACACTAGATTTTGGGTGAGCAAGCTGTCAATCACACAGTCTGTGCACACCCACTCAGGTGCCAATCAGGTGAAATCAGAGATTATATAAGCTAAAACAAACTGTAGAAATTAGTTATTTAGCCTGGTTTTGTCCGTCCACCAGTTTTTATTTTCTCATATCTTCAATAAAGAAAAAAATCAATAAAATTTAAAAAGGTGATTTCCAGGACAGAAGGCGTCGAGGTGAGACATCGAACACAGAAAAGGATCACAGCTCTGAGCCTCCAAACATTATGAAGTGTTAGACTTTTTATGATTTAAAAAAAAAAAAAACAGATTTGTCAAAAAAGTTTGCTGTGGATCAAAGAAATTTGTAGACTTGTAGAATTATGAATCAGTTAATAAAAATAAAACATTGCAAATAAACTTGAAATGAAAGTCACCTAAAAAAGCAAATCACTGACCAGAGACGTGTGCTGTTTGTTCCATTTTATACTGAAGTAAAGAGTTTGCAGTTTAAGTGAGTCAATCAACATTTTTAGAAGCAAAGGACAGTTTCACTGAACATTTATTTTGCCTAAAAAACAAAGATGTTTCACATCGATACAAAATACTGATAATCACACAGAGAAAATAAGGCTGCAGAGACGATCTACTCACATTCACACAGTCACTCCTGTTACTGTTTGTCTGCTTGAACGCTTCACAGCTGACAAAATATTTATTCTTGCTTCCTGTGAATCACGGCAGATAAATCTGCAGATCATGATTTACAATCAGATGTCTTCCTGGAGTGAGATCAGACAAACCTCTTCTAACACGGATAGAAAAAAAAGAAAATAAATAATATATTCTATTTTTAGTATTGCAGAAACCGGTCTGTCACAAAGCAGGATGTCTCTTCTCATTAGTTCATTTTCAGTATCATTGAGAACAGTAAATGTGCAGCGCAACAGTCCATTTACTGATGTGATGCTTGTTAAGTCATGACTGCAATTACATCTGTGAAACCAGACCACAGAAACAGAGCGGAGTCAGAACAAGCTATACTTCTGTGGTCAATCAATAACCAGACAAACAAAACACCTGTCGCCTGAGCAGGAAGTGTTCAGCTGCTTTACGTGACTTTATCTGTGGAGGGTTTATTCTTTTTCTTGAAACATTTACATCTTTCAAAAATCAACTTTTGGGCTCATTCAAAACCTGTCAACCCACTGGCATTTAAAACAATATTAAAGTCCAACTGAAATTACATTTAATGACCCCTCGGCAGTAAAAAATAATGTCAGCATGTTTTTTTTTAATGTATTGTTAATAGTTTTGTATTATTAGAATGCAGTAAAAATGCCAAACATCGTTTCCTGCTTCTCAAAATGTCAGGATTTGCTGCTTTTCTCTGTTTATTATTGTAAACTCGTTGTAATCATCCCTGGGGAATTAAAGTACGTCAATATTGGATGATTCTGCAGCTCACGATGTACGTTCAGAGTCGATGTTCGGTGAGAATTAGGGTGAGGAGGTTGAGGTGATGAACTGGCATGTAGCACGTTCCTTACAGGAGTCACAAACCTGTAATTTTGCTGTTTTTATGAACCGTAATCACGATTTATCCTTAACCTTTAAGTCTGACTGAAATCACGTTTAATCATCCCTCTTTGTAGTCAACAATAATGTTTTTAAATGTATTGATGATAGTTTTGTATCATTAGAATGAAGAAAAGTCTCTGAAATGCTACTTATTGTCTCACCTGGGGGGAATGGGGGGGGGGGTGTTGGTGTCTGTGTTTGATTGACAGCAGCAGGCAGGCTGAACGAGCATCTAATGGGTCTGAGCTGAGCAGCTAGTTAGCTATCTAGCCTGCTAACTTATGTTAGCCTGTGTGTGTGTGTTGTTTGGTGGCTCGTTCAACAAGCTAAGCTGCAGGACGAGATGTGTGTTCATGTCTGTAAGTTAGATAAGAAGGAAACTTCATCAGGAAAGCTAATGTGGGTTGTTGTTCAGAGTCTGTGGCTCTTGTGTTGTGTAGCAGGATGCTATCAGGCTCAGTGTGACCGTCTGCTCTGCCAACGATAGAACGCCACGTTATGACTTTATGCAAGATTTTGATTTGCTGTATCAGAATAAGGACTCCAGCTATGTAAACAGATTACAGAAAACAGAAAAAATATTGCCTTATTATCTCCATAAAAAGTATTTCCTCATCAATCAAAATTTGTTATAATGATAATGTTGTTCTCATAATAGTAGGTACCTTTACTGTGACAAACAGGCCAACCAGGATTTTTAATGACAGATATTTCATCTCATCAATCTAAAGCACTATTAATCCACATTCTGGACATGAACTGACATGGAGTTGATCAGTATATGAGACGCAGATATGTAACCATGGTAACACACATATGCATCAGCACGTAACGATCAGAAAGTGGAAAGCAGTTATTTTAGCAGTTTTTCCATCAACAGCGAGTGAAACATAGTGACGCTGTCATTATCTCCCCTGGAAGACTATGATGAAGGCTCCTCTTTAAAACCCTGTTTCTACCTGTCTGTCATTTGTCATGACAAGAGGTCCAGTTGCTTCTTCATGAGGTCTTGAGCACACGAAGAGCAACAATGTGCTGTATAACTTATATAATTAGGGTTCAAACCCTGAAGGTGTTAGAACCCTTCTATGTTTATGCCAGTTTATTATTATTATTATTTTTCTGCTGCATTTGCTCAAATTGCTGTGAGCTGGAATGAGCGAAAACCATGAAACTTGGCCCAATAACTGGAAATGATGTGTATGTGCTTCCCAAGAAGTATGAAGCCGATCAGCCAGATGGTGGCGCTGTACTTAAAGCCCCAAAAATCAAGCAGCAACCTCAGGGGCTGTAAAATGAAGCCAATGTGGAAGTGCCAAACACTGCAGTTCCTTGAATGGCCAATCGAGGCTCCAAAAGCGAGTCAATCCCCATAGACCCCCATGTTAAAATGCCCAACTTTACAGCAGAAATAAACATGTTTACAGTCTGGTACAAACAACGGTTTAGATCTCTGTAGTTAATTTCCTCTTTCATGACAACTGTACGGGGGGTGAATTTTTTTTATAACTCACCCGTTTAAGTTTTGTTAAGCCGTAAAGTTATGCATAATGAAGGACATGGCTGCTTTGAGTGACAGGTCCACCAGCCGCTAGGTGGCTTGTTTCAGCCATTCGGCCCCGCCTCTTTGCCCATTTTTGATTGGCTGGGAGTTCGGCAGCGTCACGCACTGCCAAGATGGAGACGGCCGTAGCGGCTCACTTTGAGCTTCAAAACCGCTCTTCAGAAACCAACGAGTGACGTCACGGTAACAACGTCCACATTTTTATACAGTCTGTGCCAAAAATTCAGTTTTGGAAAGGCCACGCCCCTCACACTGTAAGTCTGTTTGACTTGAAATTTGACACACAAGTGCGGCTCAATCTGCTCTACAGAAAAGCCTCTCGGACCATAAAAGTCCACCATGATGGATTTTTTACCAATTTGCTTAAAATGAAAAACAGTAATATAAATAGAACTTTTTGGATTCGGTATACAGCGTTGGGGGACTGAGATACACATTTTTATTATAAATGAGCAAGATCAAAATTGAAATGCTGCAGGCTTTGTGATGGTGAAACAAGTGTGTGATTGGTCTCACTTCCTTAAACAGAATTAAACTAGCAGTGACAAAGTGACTCACCTTTGTGAAGCCTGAAACCTGCTCAATGCTGCTCACAGCTTTACTGTTATCTGACTGAGCTGCTTCCTTCTGTTGATTGCAATCAATGCAGCTTAACCCAAAAATGGCTGCTTTTCACAATATTACAACGTGTTGCTTTTCTTGTTTTAAGGAGAAAACTTTCTCGACACATGGCGAAACTTTGCGGATGCGTAAGCAGATGATGAAACGGTATTTAATCAAAATAATGTGAATCTAGGGGAATTAAAAATACAACTTTCTCACTTTTGGTTTCTTTTTTTTCTTAAAGGAGAACACAGGACAAGTGATTCACAGAGCGGATATGTTGCTGTAAAAGATAAACAATCTAATTTCAGTTGGACTTTAAAGTATAAGCTCATAATTTGAATTCATCACTGTCTGGGTTGGTCTGGATTCTGGTTTACAGTAGATGTGTTGATGCCAGCTACTCCAAACTTCACATTTCTGGTCCAAATTTGAAAATAAACCCTCTTCCAGCGAGAGCAGAGAAATGTAGACTCCACTTTCAGTCCAAAACTGAATAAAATGAACAATCTGAAGCCATCTTTTGTCTCTTTTTTGGGTGAAGACCCTGTGATCAATCCTCTGCAGGAGACTCTTTCTGGCAATATTTGCTTACAATCAAAAATCAAGACAGAAAAATAAATAGATAAATAAATATGAAGGCTGTGTAGCTGCCTTGAAACCAAAACTTCATCATGTCCCCCTCAGAAAAACACAAAGTGCTCTATAGACGCTCAGCGGGAGGAGAGAGAGGAAGTCAGCAAAGATGTAAATGGACTCCTCGTTAATCAATGACCTCCTAAACACTGCTGAGTTTTCTTTGCATCTTTACGGGCCAAATGATTGCATCTTTACAGGTTCAAATCCTAGATCTTAAGACGTTACAGGTTTTTTTAATGAGTTCAATTTTGATAACTGAAAACATCCAGCAGTCACGGAGCAACATTATCATTCATGTGGAGTCGTGTTTCTGTCCACCTGGTGAATGTAAGTCTAATATTCACTCTCTTTTAGCTCTGTTTTTACTCTCTACCAACTCCTGAGGGAAATATCTGACTCTTTAGCTGCTAAATGCTTCACTATGTTGACCAGCTTGTCTACAACTAACTGAGCAGGTAGTGTACAGCGGCTTTTTACAGCTTTTTCTCTGTAAACAGCTGCCTGCTGCGGCCCAAAACGGCGCTATGAGACGCTGAGAGTGAACCAGAACAGTAAAGTTGCAGCCGGACAGATAAACAATGAGCTGAAACTCACTATAAAGCTGCATTCATCACTACAAGACACAACCAACACTTAACACTGACAGCTCAGACATTAGGTTTATTAAAATAGATAAATAGCCACTTTAAGTAAATAAGCTGACTAATTCTTCCAACTCTTAAAAAGCTGGATGATTTGAACCTGATCAGACGCAACGATTTGGTGTGTAAAGACCTTCAGATTTAAGAAAAACATGTTTGTTACCTGCTGGCTTGCAAGGGTGCAGCCTCACCTGAACACTCACATCTGTTCATTAAAACACATGTTTCTTCTCTGTGCAGACTCGACCTCGCTGCAGCCTCTCTCTCTCTTCTGACCCGTCCAATCACGCATTAGCCACAAAGCACATGTCTTTCTTTAGGTGGATCTGCAGGCCGCTGGCGCTGGTGAATGTTTTGGAGCACTGGACGCAGCGGTACGGCTTCTCTCCTGAGTGCGTGCGTTTGTGCTTCTTCATGGTGTCTCCGTCGCTGAAGGTGCGGCAGCAGTACGGGCAGCTGTACGGCCGCTCGCCTGTGTGGATGCGCAGGTGTCGCCGCAGGTTTCCTCTCTGGCTGAAGCTCTTGGAGCAGAAGGTGCAGCGGTGCGGCCGCTCGCCTGTGTGCGTGCGCAGATGGCGCCGCAGGTCAGCCGACTGTGCGAAGGACTTGCAGCACCAGTCGCAGGCGTAGGTCTTTCGCTTCTGCTCCAGGTGGAGGCGGAGACTGCTGGCCTGGCCGAACGCTTCGCCACAGCGGGGACAGCGATGAACAAGCTCGGGGACGTAACCGGCGACTGCGCCGTCATCAGACGTCTCCTGAGAGCTCTTCTTGTTGTGATCATGTCGGTCAACACGCAGCACCACCGCTCTGTCTGCTTCTGCTCTGAAACTCGACTCCTCCAGGGAAACGCGGGTGTGTGCGTTCGCTGTCAGAGACTCTGTGTGATCTTCAGGTTCAGTCACTTTGTATTCCTCAGGTTCAGTTTTGATGCGAGCAGGAGCCGGGGCCCGCGGCTCCTCTCTGAGCGCTGGAACCTCAACGTGGATTTTAGGGACCGCAGCAGAGGACGTGTTCAGGGTGGAGAGAGAAGGAAGAGGGGAAGCTTTCCTGAACGCCTCTGGCTGCAGGTCAGGCTTCAGCACCGACTCCCAGGACTCAGCTGGCTTCTTGTCGCCTGGCAGAGAAGTCTCACTCTGGACCGACAGTAACTGGACCGACAGCACCTGCTCATGTGTCTGACTGGCTGGAGGCTGTCTGGTCTGGTTCAAGGTGGAGTCTGGCTCGTCTGAGCAGGACCTCAGCTCCGGATCACTGGGCTGCTGCTCAGGAGCTGCGAAACCAAGACCGGACCTAGTGGATCCTGGAACAACAGAGAACAATACTACAAGTCAACACAAGAACAGAAAAAAACACACTAGCAGTCATTTGACACTTTCTTGGAGTAAGTTTAAGAGGTGAAAGCAACTGACACTTATTTTCATTGTCAATTAGTCTGATGAAAAGATCATTTAGACTACAAAATGTCAAAAACACTCCTCACAATCTTCTAAAGCCCAATGTGATGATTTATGGTCTCAAACTCAAAATATTCAGTTTACTGCTGCAAAGATGATGAAGATCAGCAAATATTCACATTTCAGAAGTTAGAAAATGTGATTTTTGTTTCACATTTTTGCAAAAAAAAAACCAAACCTAAATAATTGATTGATTAACAAAATAGTTGCCAATTAATTTTCTGTTGATCAACTAACTGTCTAAGTGTCTAATTATTTCATCTCTAAATGTTACCCATTACATTACCTTTAAAGTACCTTTAAATTTAGACCAACATGCTTTGAACCAGCAAACTAAAAGTAGCTAAACCGCCTCAGTGGTCTACTTTCAGGTAGAAATGGATGGAGTTCCTGAAGAGCTAATCTTTCTATTCATTCACAAAGTAGTTATGACTGAACAGCTATGAATAACATAAATGTGTATAGATTTACCCTTTAATGTAAACAGAGACGACGGACTGTCACTCAAGACTCTGAATAAAAGATTATTTCAGTTAGTTAGTTAACCAGTTGCCCCAAAATAAGGTGACCAGATGTTTCGAATGATTGGGACAGTCCCGTATTACGAGCAGTTGTCCCGAATCTCGAATCCTGTCCTGTTTGTCCTGAAAATTAGACTAAACCAGAGTTTTGATTAGTTATAGGCTAATAAAACATTAAATACTGATTGAGACGGTGAAACATTCTTTTGATGTTGCCCACAGACGGGCACTGTTGACCTACATGAATTATGGCTCTTGTAGTTTTTTTTAGTCGTGTACAGTAGTGCAGCAATTTACTAAAGAACTATGCATAGCAGCAAAGCGTTGAATTAAAACATTTATGGAGGGTAGTTAAACCATTCATCGCTGACATGAAGCCCTAACGGATAATGATTAACACACTGATGTATACAACACAGTCATTGTGTTTCTTTTTCCCAATGACAGACAGTTGACTTTATGAACAAAAGCAATAAATTTTAGGGTTGATTTTCGACTTTCACATGTTGACTTTCAAGTGTTTTATTGCTCGTTGACACTGAACGTAATGTACTACAGGCCACGCCCACCGTGGACACGTGACACCGCCCACCTTGAACTCCCCTGTACCGAATTTCACCTTTTCTCATCCCATCACCTTTACCACCAGAACTATTGCTTCTAAGAGGAGAAAACGTCATACCAGACTCCATGCGAAAATCTGTTAATTTAATGTCGTGTTGTTTCATGTTAAACATAGATCATATAAAAACTGGGTACTTGGTAAATTTTCTGTATCAATAACTTTCAGAGATTAACAGGGCATATATCGACAGCTGATCCACAAAGAAGCATCTCAGTCTTTCAATAGCGAAATCTATTCACAGTACATGAGATGATTATTTATGTCGGCGCTTCTTTGGTGGAGGAAAAGAGGAAGTGACAGGCAAACTGACACCAAAAGACTCATATGTCATAAAATTTCGACCGACTGGGTTTCTCTCACGGTGCCGAATTTAAACCTTACTCTTTAACTACACAGAAAACCTTTTAAATACGTATTACAGCGTGATTTAACGTTAAATTCCTCTAAACGATTTAACTGGACAGATTTTCAGCGCAGTTTGGAGCATCGTTTTCTCCGGGCTCGCCTCGGTGCTAACCAGCTAGCTCGGCCCTTACTCAGCCACTCAGTCTCGGCCTCCAGCAGCAGGATGTCCCGCAGCTGCCTCCGCAGGCTCTCGTTCTCCCGCTTGGTTCTGGCGGTCTCCTCCCGGTACTCGGTCACCGTGTCCTCCACCACGTCTAAGATCTCCTTCACCACCGCCGTCAGCCGCTCCGTCAGGTAGGCGTTCAGCAGCTGCAGTTTGGTCATTTTGGAACCATAAACAGCTGCGGCTGCATCCACACCGGAAACAGAACAAGACAACAACAAACGAAACCGGAAACCTTTCTTCTCTTTTGTGCTTCAACATAAAAGTGTCGTTTAAAAAAATCTAAAAAAACAAACAAACATCGACTGTAAAAAAAATAATGGACGTAGCCACCGTCACGTCAAACTACTGGTTTGTGAACTACCATTTGCGATATTTTTTTTCCCTATGACCCGCCCTGCTCTGTCTCTGATTGGCTTACTTTGATATTCTTACCCTTACCCTAACCAGTCTCACTCGTCACCAAGCGGCAACCACTGGGGCTGTAAAATGAAGCCAATGCGGAAGTGCCAAAATCTGCAGTTCCTTGAATGGCCACTTGAGGCTCTAAAAGCGAGTAAATCCCCATAGACCCCCATGTTAAAATGCCCAACTTTACAGCAGAAATAAACATGTTTACAGCCTGGTACAAAAAACGATTTAGGTCTCTGTAGCTAATTTCCCCTTCCATGACAACTGTACGGGGTGAATTTTTTTATAATTCACCCGTTTAAATTTTATTAAGCTGTAAAGTTATGCATAATGAAGGACATGGCTGCTTTGACTGACAGGTCCGCCAGACGCTAGGTGGCTT
The DNA here is from genome assembly GCF_963924715.1 of Thunnus thynnus. Lineage (NCBI taxonomy): Eukaryota > Metazoa > Chordata > Actinopteri > Scombriformes > Scombridae > Thunnus > Thunnus thynnus. The sequence continues at coordinate 1,986,301 of NC_089533.1, read as the reverse complement.
GTTTCAGCCATTCGGGCCGCCTCTTTGCCCATTTTTGATTGGCTGGGAGTTAGGCAGCGTCACGCACTGCCAAGATGGCGACAACCGGAGCGGCTCACTTTGAGCTTCAAAACCGCTCTTCAGAAACCAACGGGTGACGTCACGGTAACAACGTCCATATTTTTAGTCTATGCTCCTCACGCCTAAACCTGAGTAACCCAACCAAGGAAGCCAACGAGTACTAGCTAATCAGAGGCAGAGTAGGGCAGGTCATGACTTCACCATCCTAGGAAGAAAAGAATTAGCCTACCATTTTGAAGGTGCAAGTTTGGCATTTTGACTGTCGCCATCTTGGTTTTTTGGAACCAGAAGTGACCATATTTGGATGAGAGGGTGGAGGTGACCCAAACGCTAGCTGCTAGCTTGGTTAGCAAGGTGCATTCGTAATTCATGTTAACTGTTATGTTAATTGGCATACCAATCTTGGCTAGCTAACAGGCTAAAACAAAACGCACTTACCGGAAAAACTGAACAGCCGACTCCTTAGAGGGTCTTTTAGTTCAACCAAACGTTGAACAAGACTTTTTTTAGGCGACCAAAATGTTACAATTAACTTTAATGAACTGAACACACTGAAATAGTGAGTCTATACTCTGTGAATCTGCTGCTGCTTTATCTTCTGTTTTACTCTAAATGGGACCGTAATTTACAAAATGAACATCATGCTGTATCGAAGAAGACTTGAAACTAGTGATTGAGACCATAAACTCATTAGGAAAGTGTTCACTGAGGTAATACACGGATGTCTTAAGAGAACTGTATACAGTGTTGGAGGCTCTGTTCATTCCTAAGAGAGTTGCTCAGTGGCACATGAAGCCAGCAAAGCCACTTCCCACCTTAAAGAAATTACCAGCATGAAAACATAAAGAGACTTCTGCTGGTGTGCATGCTCTATGGCCTCAATGCACCCATAGAGCATGCACTCTGGACTCCAGATACCTCCGCTGGCTAGGCCAGCTAACTTCCAATTTATCCCTCTGACTAACTTGAATGGGAATAAAACAATTTAATTATGCGGCTCTTCTAGAATTTTCAAATGTTATCTGATAGTGAAACGAATCATTTCAAGTCCTTTTGTGATGCTCAAAAAAATGTATCCACCATTTTACAGCCGCTCCTTTTTCCATGATCGCGTGTGGGGGAAAACGCTGTTTTTGGGACTTTGAGGTAATAAATCAAGTGAGAAGTAGAGTCATTTTCTCAAAGACTTCTATACAATCAGACTTCTTTTTGCAGTTAGTGAGTCGCCCCCTGCTGGCCAATAGAGAGAATGCAGGTTTAAGGCACTCCCTCCTTGGCTTCAGTTTCAGACCCAGAGCTACCTGCTTGCTAAAAATGCGAAAAATGAATTTTGCCCAAAAAAGGCACATATTATATATCTATCTGGCTTGTACTTAAAACACATTATCAGCAAAATGTAGCATTTTAGACATATTTGTTCATTGTCAGCCAAGAATTGTGAAGTCTGGATATTTTGATTCCTCGAAATCACTGCATCAGTGATTTTATTTAGTTAAATTTGACATGTTTTTCTTATCTTAAACCAAAATAGGTTAAATAATATAACACAAGCCAGATGAAAGGAGGAACAATGAACCTTTTAGGTTAAAATATTGAAACCGATATTAACAATAAAGTTTATTTGTATAGCAATTCTCAAAACCAGCATTACAAAGAGCTTTACACAAAAATGAAACAATAAAAACAAAGACACAGGAATAAAAGGTGAGGCAGTGAATCATAACACAAAGTGTAAAAAGAAAAAAATATATCAAGCATAAGAAACAAAAAATCAAACAAGTTCACGCCAGTTGGTCTAAAATTCCTCATTCTTCAGTGGAAAAATACAGATATTTATACCAGTTGTTATTATTCTTCAGGAGTGTGAATAAAGGTATTCTTGTCATGTTTGTTAATGTCTGACAGATGCTTAATGTGTATTAACAAAAAGGAACCACATTACACGCGGCCTAGCATCATCACACTGGCTTCCTTTTACCTTTTAGAACTGATTTTAAGATGTTATTACTTTTAATAGCCTCAGAATATATAATGCGCTTCTTAACATCCTATGAGCCTGAACGTAGTCTTTAGATTGTCTAATAAGTCACTTCATGCTGTCCTCAGATCTGATTTAGTGACCAGAGGGACCACAACATCTGGATTATTGATCAACATCTGTGTCAACTTTTAAAAAGCATTTAAAAACTTTATTTTTTAGGATGGCATAATCCTTATAATGCTCAAATGTTTTGTGTATTTGTACACATGCATAAATGTGTGTATGTGTCATGTAGTATGTGTAGGAAGATATATATGTGTACACCTGTGTGTGTATTTATCTATATACTTCTACATGTAAATGTAGGATTTTATGGATATGTGGACATACACAATATTTGTTTTTATTGCCTTGTTTCAGCACTTTAATATTTTATGATTATATTTATTCTGGATCTTTTTAGCACTGCTTAATTGTTTATTTTATTGTCTTTACTTTTTCTAATTTATGTTGTTTTTATCGCCTTGTGACTCTCGAAAAGTGCTATATGAATGTTCAATTATTATTATTATTACTACTATTATTATTGTTGCTGTCATTATTATTATTATGTTATTGTTAATACATAAATATGTTTAAAATGTATTAATTATTAGTGCGATTATTACAAACAACAGTAACATCACTGACTGTACTGTAACAAGTTATTTTAATAAACAACATGATCACCTTTAAATGCATCGCACATGGTTTGATAAAGTTTATTTTAATATCTTATTTGATCATATTAATCTGTATAAATATCTGTGTTATTCTCAATGTGGAGTTGAACACTCGAACTGTGATCACTCGAGAACGATGAGACAGAGAGCAGACATCTTGTGTCCAGCAGGAAAACTTTAGAATTTAAATACACTTACATATTCATAGATTCTGGAATACTTAATGAGGGAGAAGGAGTAAATTTTTTTTTTTTTTTTTTTTTTTTTGTGGAAAAAATGATATCAGACACAAATTATTATTCAAAGAGTATTTTACCTGTATCTTAAAACATGTCTGAAGGGGATCTTTTAACTGCTGTTATCAGAACATACAGTGTAGTGTTGCAGTTGCTCCCTGTGACCACTGGAGGGCAGCGAGTACAGTCTGTGGTCCAACATCATACTGCATGTTTCCAGTGAAGACTTTCAAAATGAAAAGCAATACAAAACATAACTGCCTCTTATATTGTGTTGAAATATGTCAATAAAAGTGGGGGAAAAAAACGTTCACAGAGGTGGTATTTATCGAAATCAATAACACATAAGCAATAAAAATAAATATATATAACACACGTGGATGGAGTTCTCTGTACTTGTTTTTTTTTTTGTTTTTTTTGAATTTCTGAAAAGCATTTAGTCTAGAAAATATCAGAAAACTGAAACAATCTTCTAAAGCCCAACCTGACGTCTTCAAATGTCCGATTTAGAGTCTAAAACTCAAAGATATTCAGTTTACTATCATAGAAGATGAAGAAAACCAGCAAATAATCACATTTGAAAAGCTGGAAACAGTAGATTTTTTTGTAGTTTTGCTTTTAAAAAAGAGACTTAAACAATTCATTGATCAAGTAATTCTCATTTCTGAATTCTTTCAAAAAGTCATTATTGCTAGCCAGCTGTGAATAATAATGTAAATGTGTATGGATTTACCCTTTAATAGTAGCGGCGATGACTAACAGTCACCCAAGACCCTGAATAACTGATTATTAAAGTTAATTAGTGAGCCAGTTGCCACCAAAACTAATTTCTCCGGTGTGGAGAAAACGTCACACCAAAGTACGAAAATTAGTCAATTTAATCTTGAGTTGCTTCATGTTGAACGTTGAGCACGTAATAATGAGGTACTTGAAAAATGTTCTGTATCATTAACTTTCAAAGTTTAATACTGCATATAAACAGCTGATCCACTAAGAAGTGTCTCTTTTTTACTAGCAAAACTATTCTCAGTACATCAGATTATCTGTATTTTCTCAGTGGAAATAAGAGGCAAATTTACACCAAAAGTCACATTTGTCATTAAATTTTGATTGAGTGGGTTTATTTTATGGGTGTCTCCTTGACAACATAGAAAAAATATCCAATATCCAAAAATAAAAGTGTGCAAAAGATTCACACATGGTATTTATTACAGGACTGTTATATTGGAATAAACTATATGATGAAGCTGTTCATATTGTTTAAAAAAACAGAATCTATAAATACAATTAACATTAGTAGTAACACAATTTTATCAGTATCTGTGAATAATAATAATAATAATCAGTATAAATATCTGCATTATCCTACTGAAGAACGTGGACTTGTAGACGCTAACTGGTGCATTGTTGGGATTGTGCTCTGTCAGCACAAACACAGCAGGACAGGGACAGTGAAAAAAGGTGCAGCAAGTTACCCACAATTCACCAAGACAATACAGGAAATCTCAACATTTTCCTCCAACATAAGAGCATCACTGTCACACAGTTGTTTTTAGAAATCAAGAACTCTGCTGTTGTTTTTAGAAGTAGGACACATTTTGTCAAAATTCATTATAACTCTTCATGGTTTTGTGTAACTTAACTTAGATAATTACAGTACATACAAGTTTATACCTTTTTATATTATAAGCACATAATGTGCATATGGAAGGTGATACTGCATTGCACTGGGAGCCAATAAATTGATTGAAGTACTGGATTATTGTGATGGTTTTTCTGTTTACGTGGAGCCTTCCTGTTGTTTGTTTGTGTCATCCAGCAAAGAGAGCATTACTGCCACCTGTAGTGAAAAATGTACCTCACATTTCTCTTGTTATAATGTGAAAACATCTTATTTTTAATATGAAAAACGTTCTTGTCATATCAAGACAATGGTTTTCATTATAATAAAACACGTCTGTCATTATAAAGATCAAGTTTTCTCATAACATATTTATGGCAAACACTTCCCATCGGCTTTCAGAAACAATAGCTGATAATAACTCCATCTTGGTTCCTTAGAAAGAGTAGAATTATGTTTAATTCAATATGTGATCGCCCTAAATTCAAACATTCACACAGCAGTACTGCTGTTTTTAGGACACCTTTCTCCTTATAACCAGTAATTATTCTCATTATAACAAGAAAATGTACTTGTTTTAATGTGAATAAGCATCACGTCATAATGAGTTGTTTTTATTAATGTAATGAGAAAATAATCATAATCATAATGAGAAAACCATTTCATTATAATGTAACATTTTCTCATTCTAACAAGGAACTGAGCAAATATTGTTCATCATGGTGGCAGCAACATGCTGCTGTACATTACAGTGATCTAACATGGTTGAGATTAAATCTGCATTAACTGACGTTTAGTTTTCAGGAGAAACAAGAAGTGACCAACACTGACACATCATCAGCCTTTAAGTTGATATGTTGAACTTGTTAGCAAACAGTTGCTTATTTCCACATCCAGCAGTTACGACGATTCATGTGGAGTCGTGTTTCTGTCCACCTGGTGAATGTAAATCCAATATTCTCTCTCTTTTAGCTCTGTTTTTACTCTCTACCAACTCCTGAGGGAAATATCTGGCTCTTTAGCTGCTAAATGCTCCACTATGTTCACCAGCTAGTCTACAGCTAACTCTGTCTGTTCGCCGTTTGGTGCTGAGCAGGTAGTGTACACCGGCTTTTTAGAGCTTTTTCTCTGAAAACAGCTGCCTGCTGTGGCCTGAAACGACGCTATGAGAGCGCTGAGAGTGAACCAGAACAGTAAAGTTGCAGCCGGACAGATGAACAATGAGCTGAAACTCACTATAAAGCTCCATAAAGCCGAGAGGAGCTGCAGAGTCACTGATAATTCTCTGTAGGTTCATCACTACGAGCCACAACCAACACATTACACACTGACAGTGAACACAGTGTTATTAGACCTCCAGGATACACACAATGAGATACTGTCAGGGAACGACTGCAGTAATAGTTAAAATAAACCAATGTTGAAGTGAACAGTGATCTCTCTTGGTAAAGTTTGATGTTTACTGACCCGTCCATCTTCCCCACTCCTCCCAACATGGACTTTGTCACTCTGCACCCGTCATAATTACTATGGCTGCTGGAGGGTGCTGTCACTTGAACGTTATCTCACATTGTTGTGGGGTACTTACTGAACCTACTAATGCTAAAACAAATTTATTTTTGAAACAACAATGACTTCATGCTGACAGAGGAGTGTGTGGACCAAAGACAGTTTAACTTGGAGGACTTGTTAGTGTGGATTTTGAAAATTAGACATCATGATGTGGATTAGAAAGGAGCAAAGACAAAGAGAGATTTTGATAATTGTCTGTAGGTTCATCACTACATTGTCATTTAATAAACTGCTATGATAAAAATATTGATTACAGACACTTAAAGGACCAGTGTGTAGGATTCAGTGGCATCTAGTGGTGAGGTTGCAGATTGCAACCAACTGAATACCCCTCCCCCTCAACTAGGGCATTACGATACTGGTACCAATAGCAGTACCCTTAAAATGATACCAATACCACTAGAGTACTTCATCTGGTACCTTTTTTTTCATTCGATACCCATCATGTGAATGGAAGCATTCAATTAAAATGCAACCACTCCTCCCTATCCAAATGATTTTAACACAAATACATTTTGAAAGTGTTCAAATTATTGAAATGTTTATTACTGTGTAAAACTGTACAATGAAGTATTGTCACGACAGACTGTTGGGGTTGTAATTGCTGCAGTAATGGGCCAATCACACGTTGCATTAAATCAAAGAAGCCTTGCAGTGATTGGCTGCAAGCCAAAACCAAACCATAGGTAATTTTTTACTAGATCTGGGTACAAAAAGGATCGAATGCAGGTATTGCTTGACTGAAGTTTCAAGACTACTCGGTTCTGGGTTATTTCAGTCGATACCTTAAAGGTGGAAGAGGACCCGCTCCCTATGTAGATATAAAGGGCTCATTCTAAGGTAAAGAAACCATGATTCTTATTTTCAGGTGATTAAACACTAATTAAAACATACTCATGAATATGATGTTCCATTTCTTTTTTAAGAATTCTTTATTGCAGGTTATTGTTGGATACAGTCCACATTGGTACATAAAAACAATCTTAATTTTCCATTTTCCTTTCAATAACAACATTATAGCAGTGTAAAAGAGCATACAATCATAATTATTTGGCAGATTTTTACACATCGATGCTAGAAAACAAGAGAATGAACCAACAGATACATACAGTTACCACTGTTACATGGTTGGTATTGTTGATCATTCATCCCACATGATATTCCATTTCTGCCAGTTGATCCTACACACTGGTCCTTTACATGCATGAACCAGTTTCTCAGAATCAGCTGTTGAGATGTAAATCCTGAGGCTTTCATTTTGAAATTATAAACAGACACTGCTTTTAATGTCAGCCAGCTTCACACTGATGGAGGATGGAGAGGAAAGCAGCACAGACACGCACTCGCACTCGCACTCGCACACACACACACACATGCACACACACACGCACACACACACACACACACACACACACACACACACACACACACTCTCTTAAAGCACCCCTCCCTTCCCTTTCAGCTCTTGCGGTGGAACACACGGAGAGCTGCAGCAGTGACACTCAGCACTCTGCATCATCACAGATCAACACCACAATCACAAATAAAAGCAGGAAAAGGCTAAAGAGATACTCCACCATTTCTCCCACAGGTCTGACAGGGCGTTTGGGTCGGAGCTGTGTGTCAGATTTCGTATTTTCCAGCACTGTGGCTCTGTCTCACATCACTGGATTGTACCTCCCGTTTCTTCTTCTGCAGAGACAAGATGAACTTCACCCTGCAGCTTCCCGTTGACTAGGACCAGGTAAGATCTGTGGTGATAAAATGTGTTTTTATTTCACATGTCAGGTGTATGAAACATGTGCTGCTGCTACAGTACCTACGGTGGGTGTGTCGCCCTCCCTCAACTCAGCCTGCATCACCCCAACATCTGGATTTTTACCTTTTCTTTGTCTCGCTTTGATGCTGATGCATTTGGTGCATTTTGGACAGCGACTGTCTGTGTGTGTGTGTGTGTGCGTGTCTGTGTGTGTGTGTGTGTCTGTGTGTGTGTGTGTGTGTGTGTGTGTGTGTGTGCCTTTTTGTTGCCTCTTTGGGACCTTTTCCGGTACAAACACCGACCTTGTCGGGACCAGTCCACAATGAATGGAAGTCAATGCAATCTCCTAACAAGGTGTGTGTGTGTGTGTGTGTGTGAATTGATGTCACGCATGCTCATACATCAGTGTGTTAAATATGTATAAAATACATTTGTAGTTGTGTCACTGTCATGGCGTGACATCCTCTGCATCACAGGACGTGTTTTTTTTATTTTTCCTCATAAGCAGGAACGATTGTGTCATATTTTATATATATATTTATACATATTATAACTGTTCGCTTCCTTTTTCTCGAAAACCCAGCAAGACACCGGGTAGTTCGGATCACTTCATGCCATGTCCTCCTTCCATGTGGAAATAATGGAATACATTATATAATAGTCAGAATACGGCTGCAGCCAAAGATTATTTTCATCTTTAAACATCTTGTTTTGTCCAAACAACACTCCAAAACACAAAAATATTCAGTTTACAAAGATAGAAAAAATAGGAAAGCAAGAAATCTTCACATTTGAGAAGCTTTAACAGCAAATATTTGCAGCACATAATGATTGCTCGATTATAAATAAATATTGTTGTTGACTAATTGCAGCAGTGGAAGAAGTATTGAGATCTTTTACTCAAGTAAAAGTAGCAATAATACAATATAAAAATACTATTAATGAGTAAAAGTCCAGCAATCAAAATCTTACTCAAGTAATAGTACTTACATAGTTACTTTAAGTATCAAAAGTAGAAGTTCCCAGTGTTATATTTATTATATATATTTACACAGATATAGTGTTTGTAAAAAGTATTGACTGCTCTTGGAATTATTCATATCTTATTGTTTTATAAAATGGAGTAAAAGAGGATTTAAAGGACAGGTTCACAATTTTTGTGTCTTAGGAAAACAGTCAGGTGTCCATAGTAACAGTGAAAGAGGTTTTTCCTCGCTGTAATCATTCCTCCTGTTCATACTGGATATTAAAAGATCCTTCAAATGTGCTTTCAATGGATGTGATGGAGGATAAAATCCACAGTGTGTCCACACAGTCATTTAAAAGCTGATGTGAAGCTTACATGAGGCTTCAGCAGTCTGAGTTAGTCATATCAAGTGGATATCTGACACATTTACAGTCTTTCTAGCATCAAATTCCCTCTTTGTGTTTCCTCGGACAGTGTTTCCCTGTTGAGCTGCAGGTGGAAGTATAGTAACAAAAAGAGGAACTTTGGCACTAAAAAGACAGTAACGTTGAAAGATATCTACTTGATTTGACTCATTTGGACGCTGAAACTTCATATTAGCTTCAGATAAACATTTAAATACATTTTTGCACAGAAGGAGGACTGTGGATTTTGTCCTCCATCATTTCCATTGTAAGTGCATTATGAAGGGATCTTCTAATGGTCAGTATGAACAGGAGGAATGATTACAGCAAGAAAAACAGGTTTCATGTTGATTTGGGCTCCTGACTGTTGTTTTAAGACATACTTAAAAAATTATGAACCCGTCCTTTAATCCCGGTAAGACAGCGAGCACGCCGACCCCCAAGTGAAAAAGTAATGGAGCGTTAACAGGATTAGTAACTGTAATAACTTACAGTACAGCACACAGTCATCTCACAATGTGACAGCGTCAACATGACATCACTCAGTCTGACACAGACAGTGGTGGAAGAAGCATTCACAAAGTCTGTTCATCATATCATCATCATGGCTGCCAGTTTACTGAGGGCCTGTTCACACCTGGCATTAAAATGTGTCTTTGGTTGATCTGATCACAAGTGAAGAGCTCTAAGTACAGGTGCACCCAAGACGCATTGAGGATGCATTGAGATCTGATCACTCAGACCACATTCAGAGGTGGTCTGAGCCGCATGTGGCCACATTCTTTGAGCAGTGTGTACGTGATTGTGTCCTGGGCCACACTGAAGGACTGCCTACTCAACTGACATCCTCTGTTTAAGCTTGAGAAACAAGAAGAAGAAGCAACAACAGGCAAAATGGATTTGATTTCCATTCAGGAGTTTTGATTTTGCCCGCATGCCAAGGTCTTTGCAAACTTCTTTTAATTTCTGGCAGGCTTGGCAGAGGAAGTGCCAAGCCTGCCTCCTGCCAGTTAAAAACAAGGCATTCGGTCTTTGCAAACTGAAATGATGTACGTGTTTGTTTGCATATAAAGCATTGTTGTTATCACAGTGTCCAAAGGTGCCTTTAGTTATTATGGTGTGTTGATGAGCTAGCATAGCTGCCACCAAAATCTGCTCTGTGGTCAGTCTGTGTGATGAAGTTGAGGTGGCAGCTCAGTGAGTGTCAGCAGGATGAAGGTCTGTCTCTCCATCTGAGACCAAACTCTTCTGGTTTAATGACAGGTTTTACAGACTTACACCCGCAAATCTGTTCAGCAAATCAAATGGAGGTGGATGACTATGTCCAGCCATTATCCAGTGTTTAATAAAAGGTCTCTATCGAGTCAATACATCAGCAAACTGATGATCTAACCCCGGCATGAAATAAACATCCTCAGAGCATCGAGTCATTACACTGCTGCTGCAGAGCTAAAAACAACACTCTGATAGCTTTAATGGTCGTCTATTCCTGCTAATTTTCCCTGCTGTCTCCTAAGTGTCCGACGCAGCTCAATGCAGTCAACGCTAATCCTGCCACTTACTGAGAGAGGAACAGAGGCAACAGCAGGTTAATTGCGGTGGGAGTCAGCTGTTTAGACCCTGACCCCTTTAATGGTCTTTCAGCATTTCATTAAAGACCTTTCACCCTTTCTTTGGAACTGAGTGTCAGTAAGAGAGAAAAAAAGGGGGAATATTACCTCGTGTCCCCAATTTTTAGTAGAGACAGCAGATGTGAAAGCTCACACTTCTTTGCTCAATGTCAAACGGAGACAACTTTGTGCACCAACATTTTAGGCTGTTTTCTTAAAGACCTCTGAATACTGAAACACGGACACAAAAGGAAAGCCATTAAAAGGAGGACATTGCCGTTTCGAAACTATATCTGTTTTAGCCAGTACTACAAAACGATTCTGTTTACGTTGCAGTGACCGCACCCTCTAGTAGCCGTAGTAATTGTAATGGGAGTAAAGCAGGAAATCAGGTGATGTTATTATAGAGTGACAAAGGGTGGATGGATGGATCAACTAAACATCAGACTTAAACACGAGCGATCATTGTTCACCTCTTGTTTCCAACTGATAGTCAACACAGGTTTCTTTTAACTATTACCACAGTCATTTCCTGATGGTATCTAAGTAACTGTTACAAAAAAACTTGTCTATATCCTTGAGGTCTAACAAATGTGTTGCAAAGCTGATTTTTTAAAATGGCTATCATTAACGGTGTTGGTCGTGGCTTGTAGTGATGAACCTACAGAGAATTATCAGTGACTCTGCAGCTCCTCTCGGCTTTACGGAGCTTTATAGAAAGTTTCAGCTCATTGTTTATCTGTCCGGCTGCAACTTTACTGTTCTGGTTCACTCTCAGCGCTCCCATAGCGTCATTTTGGGCCGCAGCAGGCAGCTGTTTTCTGAGAAACCCACTGTACACTACCTGCTCAGCACCAAACGGCAAACGGACACAGTTAGCTGTAGACTAGCTGGTGAACATAGTGGAGCATTTAGCAGCTAAAGAGCCAGATATTTCCCTCAGGAGTTGGTAGAGAGCAAAAACAGAGCTAAAAGAGAGTGAATATTGGATTTACATTCACCAGGTGGACAGAAACATGACTGCACATGAATGGAAATAAGCAACTGTTTGCTCAGCACATCAACTTAAATGCTGATGGTATGTCAGAGCTGTGTTCACTACTTGTTTCTGCTGAATCGTAGAGGACAAAACATCAGTCAGTGCAGGTTTAAATATTTTAAATCCTGCATTGTTCACATCCATGTTTACAGTCTTCTTCTTCCCTGCCTTTGCTGCTGCATTGCTGCGTTTCTTGGTGCATTACAGCCACCTGTAGATTGTTGGAATAATGTGAACCCACGGCAGAAATGTGTCATTAAAAAGTTTGTTTTTACCCTGGTTGATGTTCTCTTGATTTGAAAGGTTTACTGTGGACATTAAATACAATTCTAATTGATTATAAGTGACAGAAGTGTCAGTTATTATCTTGAAACCAAACACACCCACATGACAACCATTAAATAATGTCTATAAGAACACCATATGTTTAAAGAAATAATCACGATACAGTTTATTATAAAAGTGTTTTTAACCTGGCAGTTGAACGTTGCAGCTAGTAGAAGATGCACAATTAATATTATGATTTACCATCTTCAACACATCTGTAAATACAACCATATTTGATAGAAAACAAATATATCAAATACATTTCAAAAATGTGTTTTTCTGTCGGATGAACCACAAATGAAAAATATAAAGTTTAAAAGGTCCTCCTCTCTGTCTCTGTCTTCATCTCAAAATAACGAGCATGAGTCATTTCACAAAAGATTTCAGAGCTTTTTGCAGAGGTCTGATGAAGATCAGTATCTTGTAAGATGTTTTAAATTACACTAAAACTACAAAAAAAAAAAACCCTGAGGCTACTAAAAAAAAATGCAGTGTACTAGGATAGATACAGTAATATAGGGTGTAAGAAAAGACTGCATTTGTCCTCAGTCAGCTTTTACAGAGTAAAGCAGCGCTGCAGCGTTTGGTCCTCAGGGGGAAACAGTACAAGTCATCAATCGAGTCTTGGCAGCTCATTACAATATTCACTGTGTCGGTGCTGCAACAGAGCTTTCTTTCAAATCTCCTCTTTAAGAAGCTGTACCTCCTGCAGGCTGACGCTCAGATCAATAAGTCTCTGCCTGAGTGATGTGGTGGCGTTCATGACATCCATACTGCTGCAGGATGATCAACATTTTGTCAAAGTAGAGATCACAATACTGTTCAAGCATGTTCAAAAGTTATAGTAACATACAAAGAACAGCTGCAGGAAAACTACACATGTTTTAATGCTTTATAATGGACAATTAATATATAAAATACATAATAAAGTTTATTAAGTTTGGATTTAAATCGTGCAATAATAAAATGATAACTAGGACACGAGTCTGCAGGCATGCTAGCAGCTCTGAGGCTGAGTTAATGTTGATGCGTAGCATATATAATGTTTACCATGTTCATAGTGTTGGTTTAGCATGTTAGCATGCTAACATTTGCTATTTAGCACTAAACACAAACTCTGAACACTTAGTGTGAACAAGTCTGAACTGAATGCTGTCAGATGAACATAAAGACCACATCTGTGAAAAGCTGTAAAAGAGACAAATTGAAGTTGCTGAGGAGATTGTTCTCATATCAGATATCTCTATAAACGGGTTTCCGGTTTACGACAATCAACACGTAGCCACAATGCCCTGATAGCTTATATATGAACCTTTACGGTATTAAGAAATAAAGCAACTTGCTGGAAACCAGAGAAATTACTGCTTAGAAGTGAATTTATATGTGACACATCCTTCCATTTCCAAAACCACCTTTGACAGACATCTGTCAGTTCTGTCAGTTCATATGACACATATTCCAATCAGTGTTGCCGGATACAGCTAATGGTTTCCAGCCCAAAAACTGTTCAAAGACACACACAAACTGTGCCAAAACACACACAAAACCACCCAAAAATATTTGTTCAATATTTAGTTCAGTATATTAACTGTTTAACTGTACCACACTTAAAAGCAATGCACACCGACAGCTGAAGCATACATAAAAAAAATCCTATAGCAACAAACAACAGCAGCAGCCACTCATCACAGCAAACCACTGACAACATAAGGCTGCTTTCACATGATAACCTTATTTATTTGTAGTTTTGTTCAGGTCTACCAAAGTAAAGAGTAGAGAGAGGTGCTCTCCTTCTTCTTCTTCTGTGTTTATTGGCGGTTGGCCTTACGGTTGGCAAACAGCTTTTAGGTGATTTACCGTCACCTTTTGGACTGGAGTTTTGCCCTCCATATTAATAAATGACGTCATTAGCTTTAGCCTTAGCCAACCTCAAGGTGAAATGAGAATATCCTCCACACACTTGTTTATAAGGCGGCTGCTGTCTTTTTGCAACTAGATCTCATTTCAGCCAATGACATGATAACTTTCAACTTTATTTTGGAGACTCTGGGTAACATTGCATAATTGCCCAAATTTTGTTAACCCGCCCAAACCAATTTTGACCTGCACAATCAAAATAAATGATGCCCAATTAGGGGGGAACCCTCCCAATCTGACAACACTGTTTCCAGTGAGAAACAGCAGCTAGCAGCAGTGATTACGCTTACACAGATTACACAAAGTTAGCTCTATAGGTAGTGAAAAATGAATTAAGAGTGTCCCAAACAATCAACCAGCAGCACAGAATCCCCCCCACACAAGTAATGTTAGCATGAAAACAATTAAGTAATGTTAGCATGAAAACAGGAAAGTACGTTAGCATAAGAACAATGAAGTAATGTTAGCATAAAAACAGGAAACTAACGTTAACATTAAAACAATAAAGTAACATTAGCATAACAACAATAGCGTAACATTACCATGAAAACAAAGTAACGCTAACATGAAAACAATAAAGTTTGTTATCATGAAAACGATAAGGTAATAATAATAATGTTAACATTAAAACAAAGTATCATTGGCATGAAAACAATAAAATAACATTAGCATGAAAAACAATAAAGAAATGTTTGTGTGAAAAAAATAAAGTAACGTTAGCCTGAAAACAATAAAGTCACGTTAGTATGAAATGGGGGTGTGCCCGAATACATTTACGTTATTCGGTGAAGCACATATAGTGGGGTTTTTTTTACGAATACCTGTTTCATACAAATATTTTTAAAATTATTTGTTTTTGGGAAGAAAAAAACCGTCCAATACCAGCACGCAGGTCGGTTACATCGCTATCTCAGTCTCTGTCCTCTGCTCCACTGTTATGTCTATCAGCAGGTCTCAACGAGGGGAGTCACATCCACCTGCTACATGACACACATTTCCTAATTTGGACATCACTCCCAGAGTTGGGGGTGTTCCCCTTAGATAAAGGCACTGACACACATGAAACGCTCCCAAGGGACTCTCCATGACCTGTTGTTCTCCTCCTTTCCACAAAGTTAGATTGGAAAAAAAAGGTTCAATAATAGCCTTTGAAGTTCTTCCCTACATGTTACATTCTGTGCTGTCTCTGTGTTATGGGGGTATAAATAGGTAGAGGTCTGTCTCCAATGAGGCGATAAGCAAAGTTTTAGCTCAGTTGTCAGTGCGGTTATCTACAATCTGGGAGACTCCAGTTCGAAACCTGGTGTGGGGACCTCTGTCATAAGATTTATTCATGAACACTTATTGTAACACTTTAATTTTCTAAAACTAATAGCATAATAAAAATAACAACTGAATTTTTAAGCTTCTCTCCACTTTTATTTGAATACAAATACATATAATTTTGCTGCCTCAACAAATACTGGGCCCTCTGCACATCCCTAGTATGACAACAATAATGTTGACATGAAAACAGTACAGTAACGTTAGCCTGTAAACAATAAAGTCACGTGAGTGAGAAAACAATAAAGTTGCTTTAGTGTGAAAACAAGAAAGTATCATTAGCATAAACACAACAAAGTAACATTAGCGTGAAACACTACCATGACGGCAATAAAGTAATGTGAGGAAGAAAACAATAGAGTATCTGCAGTTTCCTGATAATGTACTAGTCACTGGACTGCAGTGTTTACAGGTAATACAGGATTTAATCAGTAGAATTGATCAGCCATACAGGATTATGACCAGAGACTCTGATCATCTGTACTGAAATTCAGTTTACAATGCAGTCCAATAAAAAAAGGTTGTGATATGAAGCACAGGCTAGTGAAGCTGTAAATACAAACATGCTCAGTGGTGTCTGCCTTACACAGAACAACTCTCCGTAGACTGAAAACATGGTTATAGTCTTTGGATCTGTTTCTAAAAAAACTAACCTGACCAAACTCTTCATAATGAAGAAACATGTCACCCAGTGCAGCGGTGTGGCTCACTGACATGTTTCTAATAGTTTTTGGACAACAATGGATGTCTACAGCACAGAGCAATAAGATATATCAGGCTATCAGGCACACAATACTTGTTAGTAGATAAGTTAATCATTGGTTTGGATCCAAACATGAGATTTGTTGACAAGAAGGCAAATATTAAAAATCCCCAGAATTTTTACATTGTTGGTTCTTTTATTTAAGTATCTGAGTGCTTCCTTCAACACTGTGGGACTAAAAACAAATACAGCTCATGTCCACCTACACAAGTGACCGGGAGCCAAAAACTTCAGCACCTGGCAACAAGAAACTGTTGAGTCACTGGTATGAATCAACAACCCTGTCAACCCCCGCAGATAGATCTTTGTTTTACATATACTTATATATATACACATGTACACAGTATACTGTGCTAGAAGTAACAAAAACTTTCTTCCTCTTGTACTGTTAGACAACAGAGATTGTATAATCTTGTAACTTCTGGTTATTATCAGATTAATACGCATCAATGTATAAGTAGATAATCCGTTTGAGAATACATCTTAATTTATGACAAATAATCTGCATTTTTTCTTCCATGTTGTCTTAAAAATTGGGATTAAAAATGTATTTTGGCCTTAGTGGAAACAGTAGTGGACAAAATTATCGCACCACAAACAGTTCATTTAGTAGCTCCTCTGGAGCTTTCGATTGTATCACAAAAAAGAAAAAAACTCAACTTTTTTTGTTTAATTTAATCTAAAAACATAAACTTTGTTGACTTTGATCCTTCTTGTCATGCTGGTTTGAGAGTGGAGACACTAAATAGAATTTCTGACAGCAAAGCAGAAAACTTTAATACCGTTCTTTGATTACAGTACAACAGTTTTAATATTCTCTCTCAAATCTCTGGACTCACTGTGGAGACGCAGCATTTAATAACACTGCAGTTATTAAGTGAGGAAAATAAACAATATGAATAAAACCAATATTGCATCCATGACCCACTTTGTTGCCTGATGTCTGTTGGATAGTTTTTAAAACTGAAAAATTCTCCAAACCAAATAATCATCTTACATAAAAGTGCACAAAATCAACTTATCTCAGAATAACATAAATGATAATTCAACAAAAGAGCAACAAAACATGACTTAAAACGTACACAGTAATCTGTAAAACATAAAATACTAACATTGTGAAAACAAGAATTTGCTGCGTTCAGAGTTTAAGACATATATACATCAGAGGTACAGGTGTTTTAATTCTGTTTCGTTCTACCAACTGCTGATGAAAATATTGAACTCAGTTTGCTTGTTTGACATTCAACTGTCTTGTTGACATCTCTATGTCATCTCATATCGGGCAGTTAAAGCAGGTGGGATTCAATAAACAGTAACCATGAGCAGAAAGCTGCACAGATCTGCAGACTGTTGATTCGCAGTGGGATTGGTAGTATTGGCTGCTGTCATTCTCATGCTGTTATAATTTTTAAAAACAAACTATAAAAATATGTTCTTGGCTGATGTTGGCTGCCAAAAGCAGTAATTTGTCATAAATTATGAGGCATTTTGTGATTATTTTTAAACTTTTATTTAAATGGCCAATCTGGTGTTATTCCATATTTTTCTTATGTACGGATCCATGTTGTAAGTGGAAGTAAACAAGCCTTCATCACTGTTGTAGCACCTCACCTGAAAACCCACAGTTGAAAACCCACATAACACTGTAATGTTTGTAAAGGATCTCACTTTTTAGGTGCTTTTGCCTAGAGATCTGTCCAGGAGATCCCGTGGAAGCAGTTCTACGGGATCTGTTCTGTGCTGTTATCTGCTGCTGCAACAACAAATTGACACCTCAAGCCTCTGCTCCATGAAATCTATTTGACTTAAAGAAATCTCCATTAAATCATTTCATTCTTAGCAGCATGTTGAAAAAGGACCAACCAGAGCCCGCTAAAGTCTCTGTCTACAGTACAGAGGAATAAGATATATCAGGCTTTGACACACAGCAACATAGTAGTAAAATCTATGCTTCTATCGCTTTAATCTATTTCAGAGCGAGCCTTCAGCTTTTCTTCTCCATTTAGCTTCGTCTGCACAATCCGATGGCCACCAGTCCCAGCACCACCCAGCCATCCAGCAACATGGAGGAGCCGCAGCAGCCGGACCAGCCAACCAGCACACAGCCAGAAGGAGAAGCCAACCACACCGCTGTGACTTCTCAACCGGCCAGCGCTAAGCATCAAGTCCCACCCCCGACAACAGACGCTCCTGAACAAATAGAGCACGACAAAGCCATGGATGAGCTGACCACGATGAGCGACAACACCGAGACCAGTAACTACAACACATGCCCTGTTCCTGTGCACATCATCCAACACTTGTGACACTTCAATTTATGTTATGTTTTTGGTCTGCAAGTAATTACGCAAACAACAGCGAAAAGTCTTCCAAATAATACAACACAGCATGCAGCTTATTGTGTCTACACTTTTTACAATACACAACCTGTTGGACATCCAAAAGTAACTTACAATACCACCACCATTCTCATGTTGACGTGAAATTCTTTGCCACAATTTTAAATGCGTGATCACTGAAAAGAAAACCTAAGAATCATACATACCGTCCATCACTTGAACTCACTTTATTAACGCAGTTTCTGTCCTCAGTCCTTCATCAAGCAAAATTCATACAGACATAAAAGTGTGAGAACTTTTTTGAAATTACAACCTTAAAATATTTGTTCATTAAAATGTTTTTTAAACTACAGAGTAGGATACACTACATAACAATACAAAGAGCATTTATTTGTTAAACAAATAGTTAAAATTGTTTGAATTTTAATTTTAAATACTTTTTATCAGAATATTTAGATTTCGTAAATGACTGAATTAGAGCAACTTGAATTTTCTGCCTAGCTTTGTTAACCTTGCAAAAGGGAACTAAAGGAACAAACTACATACAATCTAATGGGTTTCAGAGCAAAATATTGGTTTCAAATGTGAAAATTCTTTCATTTTAATTAACTTTTGAATACTTTCAGTTTTTGACCTGAATTTTCTGAATCTAAATGTGTGAACCTTCAAAACACTTGCAAAAATGGGTTACAATTTCAAATGTCAGTATCAAAATTTTAACAAAGTATGTGGTAATGGTTCAATTTTACAATTACCTCAGCTTTAACGTTTATTGTCATTATTACGTTTTTTATTTTACTTTTTTATTATACATTAAAAAAGGAAAATTTTGCACATTTTTAGGCACTATATGTACATGCCGTGATGTGCAGAACTAGCTAATAACAGATAATACCAGCCTGTTGATTCTCAGTGGGATCAGTAGTATTAGCTACTCTTTCACGTTAAATGGAGGCATTTCATTCAGTGTTAACATCAAAGCTTGAGTTGTGTATTATAAAAAATAAATACGTTCTTAGCATATTTTTGCTGCCAAAAAGCTGTTGTTTTTGATAAATGACGATAAATGATGTGATTATTTTTAAACCTTTATTTAAGGGAGAAGTCCAGTGTTACGCCATATTTTTCTTTTAGTCAACAAATCCCACAAAAAGTACAAAACCAACAATGTTTTGGTTTCCGTTTCGCAACTTTCCTCCTTCCCTATTCTATCTGTAGCTCTAAAGCTGTAAATCTTTAAAGACACAAATATATAGTTTAAGGCTCAGTAATTTCTTGAAACAGCTGTCCACTCTAGTGTCAAACAGGAGTAAAAACTGCACTTTGTAACACTAATAAATTACATTATCCAGTCATTTAGCCCTGTCTGCCACCTTCTTTCCTTCCAGTCAATGGCATTGGTCCAGTGATGGTCGACTCTCCCACAGTGTCCTCTGTGTCACCCAAACTGCATGCTAAGCCAGGCGGCCATCCCAATGGTCGGCCTCGTTTGGGCAGTCGGGCTGGCTCAGTGGCGGCAGGCTCACCCAGGCCCTCGCTCACCCGCCAACCCAGTGCCATCATAGAGGGCGCGGGGGATGGATCCAAGCCGAGGGACTACCTGATCCTGGCCATCCTGTCCTGCTTCTGCCCACTGTGGCCCATCAACATTGTAGCCCTCACCTTCTCCGTGATGGTACGACTTTAGACTGTGTCTATAACTAATGATCATTTTCATTATTGATTAATCTGCTGATTATTTTCTTAAGGAATCAATCAACGTTATAAACTGGTTGTTATTTAATACAATTACTTTGATTAAAGTGGAAATTGTTCATATATAATATATTCATACAATTGAATTGTCAGTGTTGCTTAGGTCAAGTTTGCATTACACTTGGAGTGGCAGAAGCTGGACTTTCAACTATTTATCCATTATTTTTTGAAAATTCAACTGTATTTTCATTATTTTTAACTAACAGTTTTAACCAATTATCTATATTACCTATTTCAGCCATTTATCACTTCATCACTTTTAGCAAACTATTTCCACTTCTCTGCTCTCTTTCTAACTAGTTTTCACATTTTCAATGGCACCATGCAGTGCAGTGACGGATAAAATACATTTACTTAAATAAAAGTACCAATACAGAAATGTAAAAATACTCCATTACAAGTAAAAGTCCTGCATGAAAAACCCTATAAAACAAAGAAGAAAAAAGTTCAGATACAAAAATCTGTTTTTAGTTTTTGGACTTTTTCTCTAATCACTGATTTTTTGCTGAAATATTGGATCATTTGAACATTTATTGAAATGAAAGAATGTGAGAAGTTTAGAGGGAAAAATCACTATTTGGTGGAGCTGTTAACAACTCATAGACATCTGAAATGTGACCCCGGGTAGAAACGAGTAGAAACCTCAAGCAGTGGTGGGCGGTCATCTGCTTTGACCGGTTGGGTTGAGTGAGAAAAAGAAAGAGGGAAGGGGGGGCGGGGGGATAGAATAACAACAATCAGCCAGGGAAGGACCCCAACAGGACTGCGAAGGACCGCGAAGGCTCGGCCTGCAACCCAGGGTTTCCTGTGAGATGAGAAAGCACAAAAAACTCTGGGGAAGAAGCAAAGTTAGTGACATGCATTGATGTTACATGAATGCATACAGATGGAGAGGAGGAGGGGGAGGAGAGAGGAGCTCAGTGCATCATGGGAAGTCCCCCGGCAGTCTAGGCCATAGCAGCATAACTAAGGGCTGATCCAAGGTGAGCCTGGTTGGCCCTAACTATAAGCTTTATCAAAAAGGAAAGTTTTAAGCCTACTCTTAAACATAGAGAGGGTGTCTGCGCCCCGGACTGAATCTGAAAGATGGTTCCATAGAAGAGGAGCCTGATAGCTGAAGGCTCTGCCTCCCATTCTACTTTTAAAGACTGTAGGAACCACCAGTAAGCCTGCATACTGGGAGCGCAGTGTTCTAGTGGGATAATACGGTACTATGAGCTCTTCAAGATATGATGGTGCCTGACCATTAAGGGCTTTGTAAGTTAGGAGAAGGATTTTAAATTCTATTCTAGATTTTACAGGAAGCCAACGTAGCGAAGCTAAAATGGGAGAAATGTGATCTCTTTTTCTAGTTTTAGTCAGTACACATGCAGCTGCATTCTGGACCAGCTGGAGAGTCTTTAGAGACTTGTTAGGGCAGCCTGATAATACACACACTGCTTTTTGTAAGACGTCAAAAGCCAAAAAGGTTGGAAACCACTGGTTTCATCTTTAACAATGTGTTGTATTTTAAAAGCCTGTTATATTATCCATTGTGTTAAATCTTCATCTGAAAAGTAACAAAAGCTGTCAAATAAATGTAGTGGAGTAGAAAGTACAATATTTCCTTCTGAAATGTACTGAAGTGGAAGTATAAAGTAGCATCACATGGAAATACTCAAGTAAAGTGACTCAGGTTGATGGGAAACTTACTAATTATTGTATATTTCCTAAAGATCAGCATTACACCAATTCTTGAAATCCTACTTGGTTCTTTATGTTCCCCCTAAACACGAATAAGTGGCTATATTATTTAAATCAAATTACAGTTTCTGTTTTTTAGTTAGTTTGTTAGTTAGTTAGTTGAATTTAGTTGAGTTAATTCATTTAACTTTCCATGTACCCCCTGGTAACTGCATAAGTACCCTGGTTGGGAATCACTGTTCTAAAAGTTTCTTCATCCTCTCTTTCTACTCAGTCCCGAAACAGTCTGCAGCAAGGCAACATTGATGGTGCTCGCCGTTTGGGCCGTAATGCTATGGTGCTGTCTGTCGTCTCCATTTTGGGAGGGATTGTTATAATTGCTGCAGCCATCGCACTCAATTGGGGATGTAAGTAAAATCTGGCTTTCTTATCGTGTCAGACCTGATTCTCCCTCTATAGTTTTCCCTCAAGAAGATTTAAAGTTAGAAAAAATAATCACATAATTTAAGTTAATGTGGTTACGACAAGCTATAATGTGTAGAATTTGTCTTGCTGAGATAATGCAGTGTTTCTCCTCTTTTTAATGTTTAAATCCACTGTGAATTTCTTTCTTTTTCTGCCTGCAGTGATATTAAAATCCTGATAAAAAACTGGCAAGACCGACTTCACAACAACAACTGACCAACACACCACCATCCCCCCACCTCACTGAAGCACGATCGTTCTCAAGCGTCTGCACCAGATGAAAAACTAATAAAAATCTGTTCTTGTTCTTTGCTGTTGTTTCTTGCTGCACGATGAGCATGGTCTGACACCTGATGCCTGATTTGGATACTGAATAGGAGAAAAGGATGGATCACCACATGCTCATTTCATTCTGTGGTAGCAGACTCTTCACATTTCTTTTTCTTTCTGCTGTCCATCGATGAAACCCATGTGTCTGTTGTCATGGAAATGGACGACTGTCTCTATGGAAATAGGATTGTATGAGTCTCCATGCCACAGGTCCAGCTACTGGAGCAAACTGGGGGACGAGGTTTCCACTTTTGATGCCAAAAAATTTGAAACTTGGTCTTAACTGGACTGAAATGGGGAGATGCTGCTGCTGTTGATGAACTTTCTGTCTTTTTTTGGAAAAGGCTACACAGTGTACTGAGAAAATGGTGAATTTTTACATCACCCATCTGTTCCTGTTGGTGTTTATTGTGTGCACATGAACACGGAGATGGACACTCCCACGCTTACTGCTGCTGATGCACGGCCATCATCAAGCACCAAAATCCTGATGTTGCCGCTCTTCTACTTGCTGCTGCAGTGACTCAGACAGACATGCATACAATGTAACAAATATATTTCCAATAATTAATTGATAATTAATTAATGTTTACTTGGGTTTAGAAGGAGCAGAAACCGGTTGCAGCAGCTGTTTGTAAGTTCAAACTTAGCCTCGATATAACGTCAGTGTTTACTGAGAGCAGATTTACACATCACTAAATTAAAACCGATCACAAACTAGTTACGTAGAAATGAGTTGTTACTAAATATTTACAGCTACTAACTGTCAGGTAGAACTGTTGTGTAAAAGTTAACGTTATCTGAGCTGTTTAGATTGAAGAGAACATATCTGACCTGACACTTTACATCTCACAGAAAAAACAAATACTACTACTCAAATTACTGAACCAATAACATTAGACTAAATGACCAATGGTGGTTAGCTTAGCATAATGGGATATTTCCCTCTCACTGTAAACTGTATGAATACTACTAATTCTAACATATTTATCTAGATATGCAGATACAAATAAAACAAATAATTACACGTTAAGTCACAGCTACATTCACAAAGGATTGGCAGTTCTCTTTATTTTATCTTTTGGACCCTAAAACTCTTATTTTTGGAAGTTATGGTACAGCTGTGATTCTGACAGTCACTTACTATTTACACAGTTGGTTGCTTCTTATTGAATGGCACAACAAACACTTTACAAAAGTTTTTTTATAGAGTTTTAATGGTACAACCTGATTTAGTAAATCACTCGTTTGAAGCTAGTTAGTAGTCACTAAGAACTTAAGAAAGACTTTACACACTTGGTGATGAATTTATGATAAGCTACTGCAACAGAGTCCAGTTCTTTAGGAAAATTCCAGGAAATTCCTATTTTCCCTCAATTATTATCAATTTATCTTTCTTCTCTTCTTTCCACAAAACTTCCAAAGACATTGGAAACCCATTGGCATTACCAAAGCACTCCAAAACTAAAAAAAAAAAACTGAACTAAGAGTATAAACATCACAAGACATTAATTTGAAATTGAAATATCATAAATTCAGTGTAGACATCTATGCCGTTGTGGTCAGATGTGGCTCATTGTAAAACAGGCATTTGAATAAATCCAGAATAGCAAACAGTTCAGAGGAGCAGGATTTGAGATCTGTGGTGTAACCTAAGTCATCCAAATTAATAGAAGCTGTGGAGCTCACAGAGAATAGCATTAAACTACCCATCACTTCATGTCCATTAAGTGGAAAACAGTGCACCTCTTGTGGTCAGAGAGAATAATTAAGTGTATTTGAATCAGAGGGACTCAGTTACAGGCAGATAGCTGCACATAGACATCCAGACAACCACATGCATGCTGTGAGCAGGGCCTGTAGCTATGACTAAGGGGTTTTAGGAGGAGGTCCATCTTCAACATTTCTACAATTATTATTGGCAGATTCCAGATTATTCCAGTATTACAGATAACTTTAACTTTGGTTACTTTAAGGCCAACAAAAATAAAGTAAGGTTCCAGTATTTCTCTGCCAGCATTTTAAGCTCTTTACTTCATGCTGGAAAACAAACTTTACTGAAAATACAAGTTAACAAATAAATTAATAAAAAAAATATGAAAAATCAGAATTTTTGCCACACTAGCAACATGGCTCCAGATGGTGATGTTGGTTTTTCAGTGCGCGATGTTAGAATTTAACTTAAAGCACTGCCACTGTGCCTAAATACAGACTCACAGAGCTGCTAGTGTGACATGTTTTGGCATGTTCTGGACTCAAAACTACAGTACTTCCAAAATTCTGGCTACCATCCTCGCTATGAGGCTCTGTTTTGGCATTGGTTTGTTTAAAATCATCCTGATTTTTGTTTGTGTTGAAGGAATATCCTGGGCCATAACATAATAGTTTTAGACATGATTTTGATATTATGCATCATTATTAGAAAAAATGAAAACCATATAAATCATTGTAAAAAAGACCAGGGGTGTTAGACGTAACGTTGGCTCTAATGTGACAACGTTTTGGTCGATGAGCTCAAACAGCAGCTTCATTTTTAACCAGAAAACCTTCAAAGAGCTCATTTCGTCCTTGTCAAGTCAGTGCCCTCTCAGCTTTCACAGTCTCGATGTCACACTGTGCCAAACACTGGAGGGTGTGCCAACCTGAACAGACATAGCCCTCTGTTTTGGCCTGGTGGAGTTCAAATGTGTGTGCGTGCTAACAGACACTCTGTGGACAGATTTAAGGAAATAGGCTGGCGTTATGGAGCTGAATCAGCCCGTTATCTCCTATAACCTGTGCATGTTTACAGTATTTATTACAGAATGCTTTTACATAAGACTGTAGCCTCATTTAGCGGGACAGCTAACTGAGTAGCACTTTGTAAATAAATAGTATGAGAAATTGTAATATGCCTGCCCAGTGAAGATATCGCCTTTTCTCTTTGGGTTGTCATGGAGACGTAACTGACCCACAATCAACTTGGCGCCATGCAGCTTGATCTTTACAGCAACAACATTTCCTTAAAAAACCAACAGTACCATGTGCAATTTCAGCAAGTGGTTTTGACATCTAATAGGTATCTGCAAATTATCCTGAATTAAGACAGATTTTGACAAGTCAGAAATCATTTTGAGACATCTGTGCAGCAGCACAAACATTGCACTGTTTTAAAATTTACTAGACTAACAGACTTCACAATTCTTACTTACACTTTTAACTTAAAGATATCACTACTGTAGTTTTGACTAGCCATAACTCCAGTTTCAGATTTTGACAACTGAATTTTGACATATCTTAGTTTTAGATATCCATAATGATCCTTAGGAAATCTTTAAATGTGCTAAACTTCAATTGAAAATTATGATATATGGAATGCACATTTCTTGATAGCACAAATGGAGATTGTAGATATTTTAATGTAATGTCTGTCAATCTTTTCATTCTTACATAGTGGCAGATTTACCTCTCAAAATTCCTTGTTATTTTTGAAACAAAGTTTGAACAGAAGTAGACAAAAGCAACATATCATTTTCAGGTAGAAAAAAAACATTGCAAACAAAGTGTTCAGGGCAGGTTGAAGACCTGACTTTTAATTTGCAGGCAGCATTTCTACATACATTCACCTCAAGTTTTAGAACTTTGACCATATTTAACATGGGACATCAGAAGATATAAATAACAGAAAACCCCTAAAAGCAGAATATGGGTTGCTATATTTAATGTGAATCTTGTCTATCTTTAAGATGTCAAATCTACTCACTATAAAAGCTCAGCCTAAAAGATCAAAGCAGTGGCGTATTTGAACTCTGCACCAATCAGATGACGTCTCTGTGTGGAGGTGAGGTCAGGTCAGACTCAACAGTGGTGGGACGAGGGGGGTCCTAAAATGTCACTTTGGCCCCACTCACACCTTCACTCCACCCACTCCTGTACTGTATGTAGCATGCTTGTTTACTAATCACATTATGCAAAAATGGTCCCAGCTCAATGTCAGTATGAATGCTAGCTTTCCTGATTTTTGCTATAGTCGTGTACTCTTATACGGTTTTGTATGGAAACTGCTTGCGCTACCTCTCAGAGTTGCCTACAGTGATTTATAAAATGCGCCTCATTTGTTTCACTATGATGATTTGAACTGACTGTTAAATCTCTTGTGCTATTGGTTGTATTTTGCGCTATTTCCACTGCTAACCTATTTAACATTATAGCTATGATATTAATGTGCGGGTTGTTATTCCCACAAATCTATCTATACAATCACACATACTTTATTCAACTGACACAAGTTCTGTAAATAGGAAAACTCCTGTACTACGTATATCTGAAAAGAAAAGTCAAGTTCAAGTTTATATGTCACTCAACCACACATGAATTCACACATACAGTACCAGCCAAACTTTCGACTGGTACTGCGTAGTTGAACTAAATGTCATCTCTACAGGGTCCAGTTTAAGTCAAACATATGGAAACTAAACTTATAGGGAAGCCAAATGTTTAGTTTTTAGGAGGCCCTAAAAGTTTAGTTTTCTTGAGAAATGAAAAGTTCTGAGGAAGGATTTTGCTTATCAAATATACAATCTGTAATGATCTCTTCGAAATCATAGTATGTGTGTAGGCCGTTGTTGTTAGCATAGCTAACGCATAATGGTGGAAACTAGCGAGCCGTAATCCTGATGCCAAACTATCAGAAAAGAAATGTGTGAAAGTATTTTGGATTTGACTCCATTGATGGAAATTTCATGCATAAAAGTAAGGCTGTTAGCTGACTTTGTGAAATGTTGCTGCCTTACAGTAATGTAATCATATCACTCAGTGAAGCAACAGAGGCACCGTGAATTTACAGAACGTCAAATCTTCTGCGTAATTTAGGATTAGGGCTACATTATATGGATTAAGGTCAAATTAATTTGAATGATTTACATGTTATATTGAATTTCATAAAAATTGGATGTTTAAAAAACACGCCCTCTATAACATCTAAGAGAAAGTGTGAAATATAACATTATATCAGCATGTAAAGTTTTCAAAATTCAGCAATGTTCATTATCCAACAATCTGAATTGGATTTTACTGTAACTTTTCTCAAACTTGTAAAGTCACACTTATTTGTATAGTTTATATTAGTGTATAGTGCCTCAAAGGGATTTACAGAATATCAGCAACATAATGAAAATGTTTGGCGTCTGGCAGGTGTATTGAAGAAAAAAACAACAAATTTGTGTGCAAGAATGAATAAATTGTGCACACAAATTAATAATTTATATGGGTCACTTGGATTTAACGCAGTTTTGTTTGGATTTTGGATGGATATGCATGGAAATACTTCACATTTTGCTCATTCAACATCAATTAAATATGTAAAATGTCAATATGGCGAATGATATGTTCTGTTTATTTGAAAGATTAATTCAAGAGCATGATTTATTCATTTATTCCTCCCAGGCTCTGTAAAAATTGGACAATCTGAAGAGAAATCAATCGATGATATGGTGCAATAGATGGGTTGTAATAATAGAAAAATAAGATCGTCGCACTTAATAGATATAAATATAATGAAAGATTAAGATTAGTCCAGTATCAGTCCAATAACGTATAACATATTGTGAAAAATGTACACATATGGTAAACACATTTCAGGCCACCCTGTAGCTTTGGTTCAAAAAGCTCAAAATCTTCTGTAGGACTTTTTATTTCGAAAACGCAGTCCACTGTGCATGCTGTATAGATGCTGTATTTAAAGAAGACTCGTTCATTTTGATGTTAACAACACTTTAAATGGCACCTAACAGAAGAAATCAGGTTTTTTGTTGTT
The DNA here is from genome assembly GCF_963924715.1 of Thunnus thynnus. Lineage (NCBI taxonomy): Eukaryota > Metazoa > Chordata > Actinopteri > Scombriformes > Scombridae > Thunnus > Thunnus thynnus. The sequence continues at coordinate 1,957,634 of NC_089533.1, read as the reverse complement.
CTGTCTTGTCAGTTTTTCTTTTGTTTGCTCTTTTTCATCACTTTAAGTTCTTTTATAAATGCTCTTTTGACACCTGATTACCTGATCTTTTTTTAAATAGCAATGTGTGTGTGTGTGTGTGTGTGTGTGTGTGTGTGTGTGTGTGTGTGTGTTTGTGTGCGTGTGTGTGTGGGGAGAGGGGGGGGGACTGTAAGCATGTGTAGACCATCAGCTGACTTCATTATGTCCTCGTGTTATTGATTGCTATCTTCTCACACTCTTTTTGTGCCTGTGCATGCCTTAAGTTGACTGCTTTATGAAGCATACAGAATGAGTATGGGTGTACACAAAAAAATTTATCAAAGACACTGTCAATCTTGACTACTGATGTTGAATATTTGATCATGTTTGAAGGGAATAAATCCCAGTTAAATACTACCTCCTCTGGGTCTGCAGGCTCATGAATCCATACCACATGCTCTGTTGTACTGTACCATACATTCAAAGGTACTTTACTACATGTTTTCTTGTACTGTACCATATATTCATGTTCTGAGATACTTTATTACATGTTCTGTGGTACTTTACCACATGTTCTGAGTGCTGAGATATTTTAGCACATGTTCTGTGGTAAACGTCAAGAAATAGCAAACAAGTCTCTGAGTATCACAGGAATTTAACTACAAAACCTGTGGTAAAGTACCACAGACTCTATGGCACAATCCTGAGGTAAATATCTCAAAACACCACAGAAGTCTCTGACTAACACTGATAAAAAAAAATACATACAAAGAAACTTTAAAGATTAATGTGGAGTGGAGAGAAATGGTGTCATCAGCTGAAAATCCTCAAAGAAAACAACTAAAAAAAAAAGTCAGAAAACTTGATTATTATGAATGCACAACATAACCCACTGTTTTTAAGCAACAGCTCATTTCGGGATATTCACTGTCTTGTTTATGTTGAAATGAGAACATGGATATCAATCTGGAGCTAAACCATAGAGGTGATTATTTTATCTTAGCTTAGACTAGCGGGGGAAACAGCTAGCCTGGTGTTAACTACTCAGAAAACAAAAATTATTGGGTTTTCCTCTGTTTTTTTTACATTTTTGTTTGTGTGGAGACTAAATAAGATGTACTGGGTTAATTAGTGATCTTTATAGTTGTAGGTAGATGTGTATTCTTTTTACTTTGTTTCCCCTGTTTCCCTAGTCTGTATGCTATGCTAGGCTAACCACATCCTGACTGCAGCTCTGTCCTAAACACACAGACACACACAGATTGATATTCATCTGAACATCTCACTCTGAAAGAAAGAAGAGTATTTCCCAAAATCTCAAGCTATTCCTAAACAGTTAGTGTGATGAATGGCAGAAAAGACATGATGACAATCTGCAAATTAAAAAGCATAAAAATTAACACAAAATGTTTTCAATGCAAAAATTGTACCAATTGCACAAAGTATTTAATATTTATTTGTATTTCATTGTGAATACATCAAGACATATACAACAAGATGAGAAGAGTGTGTGTCATATTCTCATTAGCAGTTCTACAAATCTAACAAAGGATTTGAAAACACAGTAAATGTATTTAAAATAAAACTTAATGATCAGTATTCAGTTTTCAGTTTCCCTCAGCCAGCAGGAAATACTTCTATTTTATTAAACTGTATCCTGCTCTGTGTCTGTGCACATGCTTTTATCTTGCAGGGTGTGTGCATGTTTTTTTTGTGACATGAACAAATCTTGCTAAACGAGAGGAGCAACAGACATAACAAGGGAGTGGGCTTCATTTCCTATACACAATGTTTCTAGGACAAGTGCGAGTTGTCATGGCAACCATCGGCAAGGGAGTGAGAGGCAGCCGGGGATGCTGGGATGGGGCAGAGAGTGAGAAAGAGAGAAAGAGAGGTCTGATTCCTCACTGTTAATAAAAGAACTCTCTGTGCCTCATTTGAATTTTAGATTCTTATAAATTATTAAGAGACTCCACCACTGTGGCTACAAGAGAGAAGCTGCAGTGAGGATGGATAGAGAGCTGTCGACAGCAGAATGAAAAAGTGTTTCTATCGTGTGTGTGGGTGTGAAATGCTGAGACATAATTGAGATGAATGGAGGCCTTTATGGGTGTTTCTGGCGGAAAACTGAGGAAACAAAAGGTGGCAAAGCAACGAGACACAGAGAGAAGAAACAGAGTAGATGGAGGTTTGGGGGGGAGGCAGTGTGTCATAATGCAGCAGGGGAGGAGGAGGAGGAAGAGGAGGAGGCTGCATACATGAGGTGAAGCCAATAATAACAAAAGCAGCTAAATGAATGTTGACACTCAGGTGGAAGGAATGGATGTCATTGTCAAACTGGATGGAGATATTTATAAGATTTATAAGAGAGAATAAAAAATTGGAAAGAAAGGGAATATTTAATGGATTAATCTGATGTTATTCTATATTTTTCTTCTTGTAAACAAAACTCATGTGTAGACAAACCAACAATGGGCCTCATGCAAATAGCACTCATATGTGCCTCTTACACTGTAAAATGTAACTTGTTGTTTCAATTTAAAGGGCTTGTATGATGGAAAACAAGTATTTTTGGGATAGATTAGGGTGATGGTGCGTTCAAATCAGATGCGCAGGAAGCTTTAGTAACTTCTGTAGTCGCAGTTTGCATCGCGGCCAGATGGCAAGCAAAGCAGCACACTGGATGCTTCCTGGTGACTGGTTGTTCAACAGCTAAAAAGTCTTAACAGCCTTCCAGAGGATGGAAATTTACGCCAGGAACGGCTCAAATTCATTTTTTGAGACAATCTTCCCTCCTCTATCGGTCAGTGATTTTGCAGCTGACTGTCTGCTTAACGAGACTCAGCACGCCGCAGGATTTTCTACTGTTTCATCTTCAATCTTTGAATGAAGTTTTAAAACATGGTTTCTTTCTGTTACTCAGCAAAGGAATATAATGTATCTGTGCTAAAGCTAAGCTAGCGACCTCTGGCTACATTTACTTTGTGAGGAAACTTCGACATAATCTTACCGTTCTGAAACATCCTGTTGAAGTCTCAACTGAGCAGCAGCAGGTTCTTCCCTTCATTCAGGATCAGACTCCACTTCATAGATACTATATACTGTGTTATGTCTCCAGCTGCAGACATTACTCCAGGTAAACATGCTGCTGCATTATTCATTAGGTCCTGTTCTGATTGGCTGGAGGCGTGGTCCCCACCTTCACTCCCAGCCAGTCGGCGTAGGAACTCATCAATATTGTCAATTTTATATGTAAATAGCTTCGGAAACAGCCTACTAGAGGACAGAGAGGAATCTCGGCTGTAAAATGGATTTAGAAAAACTAAACAACTTTTGGAGAATAAAATGTCATAGATATGTTTAAAATAGACATGATATGTTTAAAATAGACTCAGAATATATATATATATATATATATATATATATATATATATATATATATATATATATATATATATATATATATATATATATTCATAATAATACCATAATAGCCATAATACTTATAATATTCTAACAGTATTCTAACACCACCAAACATTATCTTGATTAAATATTGCATGCTTTATAAACCCCTTGTCTTCGTTTGGTGGCTACTAATTAATTACTAATTACTTGAACTAGTCAAGTAGCTGTTTGGAATTGTAAATCTACAGTACTTCAGATTAAATTTAATTTTCATTCAAACCGAGAATTTACAGATGTAGTTTCTGCTATTGCTCTGTGGCAGCAGCACAAAGATATTGTACAATGCTTCCCTCAGTGATTTTATTTATAATAAGAGTGTACGAGGGTCAGGACTGAATTCAATACTAACCTTCATCATGGTTTGAATTGTTTTTATTGTTATGAAAAGAAACTACCATGACTTATTTTAATATATGACCACCTCTCATATTAGTCATGGAGCATTTTCCTTCAGAAAAGCATCTAACTTCATGTCAAAGCGTTCCCTCCTTATTTCTGTCACAGCACAGCGCTGCTGTGATGGATTCATATTTTCTAATTGTTTCAGCTCCTCTAATATGACTACTGACACTGATAAATGTGTCTGCTGATTTCTGACTGCAGGTACCTCTAATTCTTCTTTTCACTCTTTGGGGAACATATATTAGTTGATTGTTGCCCAATCACCTGTCACTGTAACAGTAGGATCTTATTCAGACAACAGGTCTACAGTATTTTAAAGGAGGATGTCATAATCATAGAGAAGAGATGCTCTACAATGCTATATTTAAGGAGGAATAGTCATTCAAATTTGTGTCAGTGGTGTAATACTCTGGAAGATGTTAAACACATTATAATGTACTGTAGTAAATATAATTCAGAGAGGGAACCACAAAATATAATACATGAGGCAAGCCAGGAATGGTGATTAGAATAATTATTCAGTACAAATGAAGGATTCAGGGAAATCAGAATGGATTCACTTTAGGGTTATATCTTGCAGGCAGGATCAGGAAAAATAAGTCTATTTGCTCAGATGAGCAAATAGACTCATTGAGATGATTAATAGGAGAGGAAAGAAGAAAAAACAAAGTTACTGATACACAAATCTGTTTTCAGGTTTTGGACTTTTTCTAGAATCTTTGATTTTTGCTGAAATATTGGATCATTTGAACATTTATTGAAATGAAAGCATGTGAGAAGTTTAGAGGGAAAAATCACTATTTGGTGGAGCTGTTAACAACTCATAGACATGTGAAATGTGACCCCGACTACACACTGCTTTTTGTAAGACGTCAAAAGCCAAAAAGGTTGGAAACCACTGGTTTCATCTTTAACAATGTGTTGTATTTTAAAAGCTTGTTATATTATTCATTGTGTCAAATCTTCATCTAAATGTAGTGGAGTAGAAAGTACAATATTTCCCTCTGAAATGTAGAAGAGTGGAAGTATAAAGTAGCATCAAATGGAAATACTCAGGTAAAGTACAAGTACTTCAAAAAAGTACTTCAGTACATAACAAGACATTTTTGCTAAAAATAAATGACTTAAATGATAATAAATTAGTTCTCAAAATAGTTGCCAATTAATTGTATGTCAGTGGACTAATTGATTAATTGTTTAAGTTCCATTTTTAGATTGATCTTTACTTATTCACAAGACTGAACTTCAAGGGAATTCATTCCTGTTTTTAGACTGATTATATTTGTCCACTTCAGTTTTGTTGCATATCAAAATTTAATAACTGTAGTTTCTTTGGTATTGACAGAGCTTGAGATCATCTGATTACCAGGAAATGTTAAATTCCACATAAACATGGAGGTCAAAACCTCACCAGGCGTCTGTGAGGGATGGAGGAGACAGATTATAGAAGATAAAGAGAAAAATACATTAGAGGAGACAGTTGGAGAGAATTACAGTCAACCTTGGAGGGATTTCATTAGCCTCCACTGACTGAATTATCTAATCGATGAATTGAATAAAAGAGGAGCCACCTCTTCTGCCTGATCTGCATCTGCCTGGCTGCTGTCCCAGTCCATTCTGATGTCCTCTGTGATAACTGTCCAGTCCTAATGACAATGTCGCACCAACATGGCATGTAGCTAGTTCATTTTCAGAGTATTTTTTTTATTTTATAGACTTCACGTGTACATCTGATCAAAAGTTAACTTCAATCTTTATATGAAGAACCACACCTATGCTTTTAAATGTTTAAAAGGATATAGGCTTATTCTCTTTCTTGCTGTGAGTTAGATGTTCAGTTTGATCAGTGTGTGTGTGTGTGTGTGTGTGTGTGTGTGTGTGTCTGTGTGTGTGTGTGTGTGTTTGTGACACTCGAGTAAACAGCTTCATGTTTACCAGACAGACACATGTGTGAGGTCATCTGAGCTGGACAATGAAGTCAGCAGATGCCAACAGGAAGTGATTTAAATGGAGTTTGTGTGTGTGTGCAACACGTTCAAGTGGACAAATATAATTAGTCTAAAAACAGGAAGGAATTCTCTTGAAGTACAGTCTTGTCAATAAGTAAAGATCAATCTAAAAATGGAACTTAAACAATTGATCAATTAGTCATCTGACATACAATTAATTGGCAACCATTTTGAGAACTAATTCATTATGATTTAAGTAATTTATTCTGAGCAAAAATGTCTTGATATGTCCAACCAACAGTCCAAAACATTTTGTTTATTATAAAAGTTTATTATCACATAGGACAAATTAATCCAGAAAATATTGGCTTGCATGTTTGCTTTAATTTCTGCTTTAAATATCTGGTGATTCATGTTGTCTAAATGTCATCTGTGGTCAAACTTCTACTTAAAACGTCTATATTTTACTGTCTTTTGTACAAGTTTACTTTTTGTTTTGTTCCTTTTGACAACAAATTCCATGTTTATTCTAAGGTTGTCAGAGTATTCCTGTGTCACTGTCTAACACTATCAGCTTATTCCAGCTCTTTACTAAATCTACATGATGTGTACATTTATTCAAGTACTGTACTGAAGAACTTTTTTGAAGTACATGAGTATTTCCATTTGATGCTACTTTATACTTCCACTCTACTACATTTCAGAGGGAAATATTGTACTTTCTACTTCACTGCATTTATTTGACAGCTTTAGTTACTTTTCAGATGAAGATTTGACACACTACTTTATAAAGAACCATTCAAAAGTTTGGAAACACTTCATTCAAGGGTTTTTCTTTATTTCTAAAATTTTATACATTGTAGAACAACACTGAATATATCAAAACTATGAAATAACACATTTATGTAGTGAACAAAAAAGTGTTAAACAAACCAAAATATGTTTTAAATTTTAGATTCCTCAAAGTTGCCACTGTTTGCCTTTATGGCAGCTTTGCACACTGTTGGCAATATCTGAACCAGCTTCATTAAATAGTCACCTGGATGGTTTACCAACTGTGTTCCCACATATGCTGAGCACTTGTTTGCTGCTTGACTTCCTTCACTCCGCAAAAATCTTACATTTGGACTCATCAGACAAAAGTACAGATTTCCACTGGTCTAATATCCATTCCTGATGTTTCTCTTCTTATTACTGGTCTCCCTCAGTCATGGTTTCTCTGCAGCAGTTTAATTATGAAGGCCTGATTTACACACTCTCCTCCGAACAGCTGATGTTGATGTTGGCTGCTATTTGAACTCAGGGAAGCATTGATTGGGCTTTAATCTGAGGTGCCGTTAACTTGTGATTTCTGAGGCTGGTAACTAATGAACTTCTCCTCTGCAGCAAAGGGAACTCTTGGTCTTCCTTTCCTGGGTGGTCCTCATGAGAGCCAGTGTCAACATAGTGCTTGATGGTTTTTGCGAGGGCACCTGAAGAAACAAAACCAACACTAGCTCGGCGTGACACAACTGATGCTCTCAAATGTGTTAAGAAGGCCCATGTCTGCTGATGACACATCCAAAGGGATGGAAAACTCAAACTGCTTCAGCAGAGAATCTAAAGCAGCGTTCTTGTAACTTCTGGGGAATTCTCCATTGTTTCTGATCTGGAATCTGTATGTTATTCAGGAGTGGAGTTACATCACCTTTGCAAGAATCTCCTCCTGATCCTGCTGACTCTCTGATTGGTCAGAATTGTTTTTCTGGTACCAGGAGAAATAACTACAACATAAGAGCTTTGTTTTAAACAACATTGTTGCTGTTCCTTGTACAATATCATATTGGAATTATTATGGGAAAGATATAAACTGGAGAAAAGTGTGGACTCCACAGCAAAGGTTTGTCATATCTAATGAGATGAAATACATTTCTTTTAAGTTGATTCATAAGTTTCAACCTGTAAAGTTTTTCCTTTAGGAGTTAAAAAACAATATTGAAAATATGTGTTCTTTCTGTGAATTACTTTTCCCTTTTCTTCAAAGATATTATTTTTAGTTTCTATTGACATGACAAAGACAATGACTCTTAATTTCTTATGAATTATATTTTATTATTGCAAAATTTTACATTCACAAATATGTTTACCAAAAGAAACAACAAAATCTTAATTTTCCTCTTTTTTTCTCTTTTTTTCTGACATTTCATAGACAAAATGATTAATAGAGAGATCTCTAACTAAATTTACTCTCTCCTCTCCCCATATTTTTTTAAAATGTCTTTTTTCATGTATTTATTTCTCCTTGCTTTGCGTGTTAAGTCTGTATGGTTTTCTTGTACAATCACTTGGTGGCACTATTTCCTTGTTTGTACATTGCACTCAATTTCATCAATAAAGTTAAGGAATAAAGAAAACACAATCTAAAGTTAGTACATTTCCTGGAAAGAACCAAGTACTTTAGCACTAATTTATAGGTCAAATAAAGACAGTGTTCGGTTAGTACACTTACAATTAATAAATTCCAATTGATAAACTAGCATAAGCTAAAGTCTTTTGGTCAGTTCACAGCAGGTCAGCTAAACATGTAAACATTTTTTTTGTTCCACAGAAAAACATACAATTCAACATATATGAGAGTAAAGTTTCCAATAATAATTGACTGATGAATAAATATTAATGGAAATCTATAAGTAGACCAAATTACACAGACTATCCTTTCCTGGAATATTTGAAGAAATGAATAAGAGAATGTGAGAATAATAATAACCAAAAAATCAGATGGCATGTCCTGGTGGTCCAGTGGTTAGTCAAAAAAATCTAACAGTTCCACAGATATCTAAAACAAAGAACACAGATTCAATAAAATATGGCTCATTTAAACACAAAGAGAGAAAAACATAACTACAATAAAAAATAAATGTTATACATGAAATGAAGCTTGGCACAGGATAAAAATGCTGCAAGTTAATTTATTTCCACAGATTTATAGCCCACCACTCATTGTGCAGTTATAGAAAAACCAGGGACAAGCCCTACTCTTCACTTTCACCACTCAGACTCATTATGCTGGATATGAGGATCAAACCATCAGCCTTCTAGTAATAAGTTCGCTCTTCTAACCTTTAGGCCATCACTACCCACCTACAAGAGTAAATTTAATCTTATATTCTTCATATAGTTTGTTCTGAGAAGAACATCACTCTAGTTTTCCCTTCTTTTTGTGACATAGTATCATCCTTTCGACAATTGACTGTTCTGGGCTGCTTATGTCCTCCATGCACACACACATTGCAAGCTTATTCCAGCCTGGCTAGAATTAACATTAACTAGACGCAGTTAAGCTGCATTAGTGGAATGGCTTGAGCCTCAAGTGAAAGTTGATATTAATTCTAGCCAGACTTTTTCAAGTAAGCGCAGCTTTCTTTAGCTGTGTTGATGGAACATCCCTCTGTAAGGACACATAAGTCAACAGGAGGTTTATGTTTTTAATGAAGTTGTGTACATAGTCTGTTTGCATCATTATTGCTGTGTGCAGTGTTGTACAATACATGCAAGATGCTGCACTAATGTAAAAAAAAATATGTAAGGATGTGATATGATAGGGCTGGATCATGCTGGATCAAATTATCTCACCTACAAGTATAAATGATATAGTTTTGATTGGCTGATTGGCTTACCAGTGTTTACTTACAGCCTACTGCAATTTACTTGTTAAATATCATTAAGAGATATAAACTATTGTTTTTAACATCATGTTTATGTCATCATATAAAAGCAAGGTAACCAGTGAATTCATGATAGAATTGGAGCAATATGATCTTAGTTAGTTAAAAATCTGACAGTGGCAGTGTTCTGTGCAAGATTCATATATATAATTTTAACATGTTTTAATGGTGAAAACAGGAATGGACGAGCTGCTGATATGATCATCAAAACTTAGACTGGAATCAAAAAATACAAAGTTTTTCACCACAGGCTTGATGTTGTTATCAACAGAACCATGATATGATTTGACCTGTGCATGCAGGTTTTCTGGACCAATGATGAATTCTTTCAGAATTTAACCAAATAAAAATTGTGGACATCCAGTATGTCACATCTTTCACAACTGGGCCGTAACTATCAAGCATCTCAGCAGGATATCACTCCTAATTGGCCAAAAATGATCAGAATGAAGCATCTCTGGTCCTACTTTTAGCAGAATAAGTGTTTTATCAACTTTCCAAACTTGGTAAATGATTCCTATCTCTGCCGATATTTAGGAGCTTAAGGAGGTGGAGTTCAGGCAGAGATATTCTGTGAAAGGAGACATGTTTTGAAAACGCTTGATGACAATGAGCTCATAAGAAAATCCAGATCCAGACTCTGGTCCATGTGGATCATCAAGATACAGGTGATCCTCTCTCAACACACACTCCTGGATGTTCACTCACACTCTTACTGAGATCTTCAGTATCTGATGAGAGAATAAGAAACAACAGAGGTCATAAATCAGATTTTAGTGAGACTCACTTCATCAGCTTTCAATGAGTGATACAGAACATCCAGTATAAAGAGCAGCAGGGACTTCAGTCCTGTTCAGACCAGAGGTGGAACAGCTGTGCAGTGTAACCAGCTTCCATTCAGCTCTCATGTTAACGTATTGGAGTGAACACACTGAGCTCCAAACTCACAGACCTACAGAGGCTTTTGGTATCAAGTCTGTTTACTCTGCAGATTTGACTTAAGTATACAGAGGAAATAAACTGCTGAGAGTCATGAATACATAATTACTGCAGAACCAGAGACAGAGACAGAGACTGGTGGATTGCTGTCCAATCCTGAAACCTGTCACCATTCTCCTCTCACAGCTTCACTGAGGAAAGCAGCCACTGAGAAGGTTGGAGGTTCACCAGGAAATACTGGATCTTTGCTTTGATACTAACTGTGTTTAATACAATACTGCTGAAACCAGCACGGACTGACTCCAACTCTCTACTGACCTCAGAGTCTCCAGTCTACAGTGTGGACTCTCCTTAAAATCAGACAGCAGCTTCACATCTGAATCCTGCAGGTTGTTGAAGCTCAGATGCAGCTCTCTCAGATGGGAGGGGTTGGACTTCAGAGCTGAAGCCAGATAAGCACAGCTGATCTCTGACAAACTGCAGCCAAATAATCTGAATAAAGAATAAATTATGTCACTTTAGAGGACAAAGTTCATGCTTGAAATCATTGAATATTTCATAAGCTGTTCAGAGCTGAAGAGGGTTTAGAATGTAATATTTTAAAAAAGGAAACTCCAAACAGCTGAACCCAACAGGATGCAGGTTAAAAACTTCACCTTTAGTGACTTCACCTCTTAAACTCTGTAGCTCCATCAGTGACTCCATCTATACAAACTCATGTTGTGCAGCCAAACACAATTAAAAATGCAAAAAGACTAAAACAAAACACATCTATATCTTTTAAGCCTACATGTGCAAAACAGTTGAGCAACAATAATAAAAGATTGGTGTCACTTGCAAGGGCTTCATCATTATGCTCATTTATGCTATCATGAATGCTATCCCATAAAGCAACACATGGACTGTCAGTACCTGCTGTTTCAACTTTATCACTTTGAGCACAGACAGCAGAAACTGAAACTGTCTACTTATTAGTTATCTGCCCTGTTTGTATATGTGTTTACATTAGTCTGACACCTGCAGACAGCTGCAGGATGGTGTTATCTCTCTGGCAAGTAGAGACAGACTGAATACAGTAGGATCTGCACACTGTTCAGTCGACTATCATGGTTTCACATCTTGTAGTCAATTTTAACATTTCGTTAACAAATACAAACCGAGAGCTCAGATCAGTCAGTGGAGTCTTTTTTCAGTCAGTTCCTCTTATAGATGTGATCTCTTGACCCCCTACAAGACAGCCAGAGTCAGCTGACCATCCAGAGTCACGACAGTCCCATAAACTGCTGCGAGTCCACAGAGTGAAACTATTCATGTCACGGTTTACAGGACTGTCATGACTCAAGGCAGCTAATATAGCAGCGAGCATCTGCATTACTTTAAAACTTAAAATAAGAATTTTCTGCATGCTGTAATAACTTGATTTCCACAAATAGACATTTGACACATCATGCTGCTCTAACTGAACCATTTACAACCAGTAACCACTGCATATACACAACACAGACCACATATACACGTTTACTGAGCAAAGGTGCAATTCAAAGATTGATCTCTGGATTTCAAGAATCAATTATTGATCATCGAAAAAAAGAGTCACGATTAATCAAAAAAAGCCATAAAGTTTAGAAGATGGAAACTCCAAACACCTGAACCCAACAGGACGCAGATTAAAAACTGTTAAATATAAACAGTGTTTAAGAGGTGAAGGTTTTAAATATGCAACTCAACATTGCTCTGACACAGTCAATGGACTACACCAGAAGAAAAGAAGAAAGTAGACTTTTCCATAGAGATACTCAGTGTGGATCAGCATAATATCAGCTTTATATCTGCAGTTTAGTGTCACCACAACTTTCACAACATATTAATCTAAGCAGAGAAGAAAAAATGGTGTCTAACCCCAGAGCCTCCAGTCTACAGTGTGAACTCTCCAGAAAATCACACAGCAGCTTCACTCCTGAATCCTGAACCTTGTTGGCACTCAGATTCAGCTCTCTCAGATGGGAGGGGTTGGACTTCAGAGCTGAGGCCAGGGAAGCACAGCTGATCTCTGACAAACTGCAGCCCCGCAATCTGAATAAAGAACAAATGATGATTGTATCCATTTATAATCTAATCAGATGTGTTCAGATTTTAAACATGTAGATCAACAAAACTATGTCCTAATCAATGAGATTTTATCTAAAATGAATAAAAGTGACTTTGTCATTGTGTTGTGGATAATCATAATGTCAGCCTTCTACAGACATCATCCAAATGTCACCACAACATTTAGACACTGATTAATGTCAACAATGACTCATAAAAAATATTTAAACACCTGCATTAATCTCCCTGAGTCCCTTTGTGTGTGTGTTTGTGTGTGTGTGTTCTGAAGTATCAATATCAATTATAAGACAATATTCACTAAAACACTGACATTAACATAAGACCAAAAAATTATTTTCACAAAGTAAACTTTATCAATTTAAAAATGTATTAGTTTAGAGGATCATCTGTATACTGATGTGACTATTTGAAAAATTATACACATTAATTTACTTTAACAACTACCAGTAAACATTTTCTACAGTTTCTTTAAGAATTAGTCATCTTTTATAACTACAAATTAACTTTGTACAATAAAAAAATCAAAACATGGAAAAAAGGAATAGGGAAAAAGAAAATTAAATTCATAGTTCTAACTGTGTACATAACTCACGTTCAGTTGTCAAACATTAAGATTAACAATAGTAACAGACAGTCAATGAACTGACCTCAGAGTCTCCAGTCTACAGTGTGGATTTTCCAGAAAATCACACAGCAGCTTTACGTCTGAATCCTGAAGCTCATTTTCACTCAGCACCAGCTCTCTCAGATGGGAGGGGTTGCACTTCAGAGCTGAGGCCAGAGAAGCACAGCCGATCTGTGACAGACTGCAGCGACATAATCTGAGTGAAGAATAAATTATGTAGATAAAAGTCCATTAAGAATGCAATCAGATATGCTCAGGTTTTAAATGTGTAGTTCAACATTATTATGTCCTAATCAATGAGATTTTCACTAAACCGAGTAGAGTGACTTTGTCATTGTGTTATTGTCAAAATCATAATGTCAGCCTTCTACAGACATCATCCAAATGTCACCACAACTTTCAGACAGATATTCATGTCAACACTGATTGATAAAAAACACATTAAATAATACAATGAAGAAATATTTCTCCCTCAGCAAGTGAACTTTATCAATTTAAAACAGATATTCATTGAGAGGGTCTTCTGTATACAGATGTGACTGTTTACCAAAAATTATAAATGTTGATTTACTTTAACAACTAACAAATTAGGTTCAGTTCAATTCAGACAGTCAGTGAACTGACATCAGAGTCTCCAGTCTACAGTGTGGACTCTCCAGAAAATCACAGAGCTTCTTCACGTCTGAATCCTGCAGCCTGTTGTCATTCAGATGCAGCTCTCTCAGATGGGAGGGGTTGGACTTCAGAGCTGAGGCCAGAGAAGCACAGCTGATCTCTGACAAATGGCATCCCCTTAATCTGAATAAAGAATAAATGATGTAGATAAAAATAAATATATAATTGGATCAGATATGTTCAGGTTTTAAATGTGTATTCCAAAATGCTATGTCCTAATCAATGAGCTTCTGTCGTTTGAAGGATCAATATCAATGATCAGACATCATTCATTAACACAAATTAAAGAATATAATAAAGAAATATTTCTCCTTCAGCAAGTAACTTTGATTAATTCAAAACAGAGTTAGTTTATTGGTTGGGAGGATCTTCTATATACAGATGGAACTCTTTCTCCAACATTATGAACATTGATTTACCTAAAAACTAAGAGTGGACATTATCTACAGTTTCTTTAAGAATCAGTCATCTTTTCTAAATACAAACTAAATTAATGTACAATAAAAATTAAAATATGGGACAAAAAGGAAATGGACTTCATGGATGTAAATTATTTATGTACACAAATTAGGTACAGTTGTTAAACATTAAGATCAACAATAGTAACAGACAGTCAGTGAACTGACCTCAGAGTCTCCAGTCTACAGTGTGGACTCTCCAGAAAATCACACAGCAGCTTCACGTCTGAATCCTGCAGCCTGTTGTCATTCAGATGCAGCTCTCTCAGATGGGAGGGGTTGGAATTCAGAGCTGAGGTCAGAGAAGCACAGCTGATCCCAGACAAACTGTAGTCACTCAATCTGAATAAAGAATAAATGATGTAGATAAAAATCCATTATAATCAAATCAGATGTGTTCAGGTTTTAAATGTGTAATTCAACATTACTATGTCCTCATCAATGAGCTTTTATCTAAAATGAGAAGAGTGATTTTGTCATTGCGATATTGTGGTTCATCATAATGTCAGCCTGACATCCAAATGTCACCACAACCTGCAGACACCTATTCATGTCAACACTGATTCATAAAAAATACAATATTCATATTCAAACACCTGCATTGATCTCTCCCTATGTGTGTGTGTGTGTGTGCATGTGTGCATGCGTGTGTGTGTGTTCTGAAGGATCAATATCAATAATCAGCCATTATTCATTAAAACACATTCAAGAATATAATTAATGAATATTTTTCCTTCATCAAGTACATTTGATCAATTTAATATATATTAGTTGAGAGGATCTTCTGTATACAGATGTGACTCTTTACCAAAAACTATAAACATTAATTTAACAACTAACAGTGGACATTTTCTTCAGTTCCTTTAAGAATCAGTAATCTTTTATAACTACAGACTAAATTTTGTACAGTAAAAAATGAAAATGTTGAAAAAAATTAACTTCACAGATGTAAGTTATGTATGTACATAAACAAAGTTCACTTGTTAAACATAAAGATCAACAATAATAACAGACAATCAGTGCACTGACCTCAGAGTCTCCAGTGCACAGTTTGGACTCTCCTCAAGATCAGACAAGTGCTTCACATCTGAATCCTGCAGGTTGTTTCCTCTCAGATCCAGCTCTCTCAGATGGGAGGGGTTGGACTTCAGAGCTGAGACCAGAGAAGCACAGCTGATCTCTGACAAACTGCATTCCCTCAATCTGAATAAGAATAAAGAATAGGAGGAAATGGATGTTCAACATATCTACAGTATTTACATTTAATGGAGCAGTGTCACCATAAAAAAATCACATAATCTTGTGTTTAAATATTTCAGTCAGTATAAACAACTGAAAAGCTTCATAAAAGTGTTTGAAAAAGTATACTGGATATAACATTTGTTGCTGTCTGATTGAGTCTTTTGAACTTTAAGAATGAAATTGAATGTCAACGGCTGCTGTGAAGCATATACATGTATTTTTGTGTCTCTTTTCTCTTTTTCCTCCCTGTCTCTCTCCCACTCCCCTCTCTGCTCTGTTGCTGACATGGTGTGTTGTGCCTCCTGGCTAGCTGGCTACACACTTGTTCCTCATTGCAATCAGCTCACCTTGGCTCAATCACCTCATCAGGATTCAGTATAGAGACTCCGGTTTTCCACTTACTCCTAGACAGATTGTCTGCTCACCAGAGGTGGTAGTATCTTGGCCAATTTTGTCTTAGTGTTTGCTTCCAAGTTGTTTGACTCTGTCCTAACTTATTTCTCTGTGTGTCCAGGATCACCTGTGCATGCTGCTTCCTCGTGTCACTCCTTTGGAGAGGATTTCACTCTGCTGACCTGCCTCCCCTGCTCAAGCCCACTTCATTATCAACTCACAGACAAGGGCTTTTCCCCCACACCACCAGCCAGTGAGCCCCTACTTCCCTGCTCCCCATCTTCAATAAATCCTTAGAAGTTTTACCCTGTCTCAAGCATCTGCTTTTTGGTCCTGCTAAACAATCCGTTACAGTGAGGGTTAAATTTAATGTAAAAATCCAGAGTTTCAGAGATACAGAGTGAATTATCCAGTGTAGGATTTTTCTAGTTATATGAAGATTTTAAATGTGGAGCTTAACATTACTCTGACAGAGACAATGGACTAAACCACTGAAGAAGAAAATAGACTTTACCATTAAGATACTTAGTGTGGAATAGCTTAATATCAGCTTATGTCTGCAGTTTAGTGTCACCACAACCTTCACATCATATTGATCTCCGCTCAAAAGTAAAAAATGGTGTCTGACCTCAGAGTCTCCAGTCTACAGTGAGGACTCTCCAGAAAATCACACAGCAGCTTCACTCCTGAATCCTGAAGCTCATTTTTACTGAGATCCAGCTCTCTCAGACGGGAGGGGTTGGACTTCATAGCTGAGGCCAGAGAGGCACAGCTGATGTCTGACAAACTGCAGCGCCATAATCTGAATAAAGAATAAATTATGTAGATAAAAATCAATTTATAATCCAACCAGATGTGATGAGGTTTTAAATGTGTAGTTCTGCATTACTATGTCCTCATCAATCAGTGTATTTACATTCACTGTAGTAACCTGGTTGTTGTAACTCCTTGCGTACATGCAGCAGGTCAGTAATCAGATTTCTCCACCAAACCTGACCTTGTTCTGGAAGTGTCTAACTGATTTGAACTACATTAGTGAGAGAAGACATGGCTTTCTGACTTTTTGTTTTGTGTTTTTGGTGAGTATTTGTGTCAGAGCAGACTGACAACATATTGAGCGAGAGAGAGAGAGAGAGAGAGAGAGAGAGAGAGAGAGAGAGAGAGAGAGAGAGCTGAGAGCACCAGCGAGAGAGAGCAGCTGTGGTTGAGTGAGCTAGAGCATGAATGGAGAGAGGGAGCACTGGTAGTGAGGAAGCCGGTGAATCAGATAAAGAAAACGTTATTTTCTGATTGTTTCACAGCAGTTATGTTGTAGAGTACAAATAAACACGCCCACACCCCCACACCTCCACTCAACCCTGCAGCTGTACACTGCCTGATTTTGTTCTGAATACTGCCTTAGTTGGACTTAAGATGGACTTATTTTAAATATGAGGATGCTTCGTTACGTGTAATGATCTGCTTTTATCCAGCTGTTCTGTTGTAGCAGTCCTTATACTCGAATCTACCTGTGTAAGCCAGGTTTCTTGTTTGCTGTGTGGATAAAAATCCATTGAGAGTCCAATCAGATGTGTTAGGTTTTAAGTGTGTAGTTCAACATCACTATGTACTCATCAATGAGCTTTTCCCTAAAATGATTAGTGACTTTGTCATCGTATTATTGTGGATCATCATACTTCTACAGACATCATCCTAATGTCACAACATTCAGACACCTATTCATGTCAACACTGATTCGTAAAAAATACTTTAAACACTTGCATTGATCTGTGTGTGTGTGTGTGTGTGTGTGTGTGTGTGTGTGTGTGTGTATTGAAGGATCAATATCAAGGATCAGATATTATTCACTAAAACACATTAAAATTAACTTAAGGGAAAAAACTTTTTTGATCTTCATCAAGTAAACTTTATCAATTTAAAACAGATATTAGTTAAGAGGATCTTCTGTATACAGATGTGACTCTTTACCAAAAAATATAAACATTAATGTAATCCACAACTAACAGTGGATATTTTTGACATTTTCTTTAAGAATCATTCATCTTTTATAATTACAGCCTAATCTTTGTACAGTAAAAAAATGAATATGGAAAAAAGAAAATTAATTTCATGGCTGTAAGTTATGTATGCACATACATTAGTTTCAACTGTTAAACATTAAGATCAAATATAGTGACAGACAGTCAGTGAAATGACCTCAGAGTCTCCAGTCTACAGCGTGGACTCTCCAGAATATCACACAGTAGCTTGACTCCTAAATCCTCAAGCTCGTTTCCACTTAGATCCAGCTCTCTAAGATAGGAGGGGTTGGACTTCAGAGCTGAGGCCAGAGAAGCACAGCTGACATCTGTCAATTCGCAGCAACACAATCTGAATGAAGAATAAATGATGTAGTTTAAAATCCATTTATAATCAAATTAGATATGTTCAGGCTTTTAATGTGTAGTTCAATGTTACTATGTCCTCATCAATTAGCTTTTCTCTAAAATGAGTAAAGTGACTTTGTCATTGTGTTATTATGGATCAACATAATGCACAATATTTAGACATCTAATTATGTCAGAACTGATTCATAAAATGCTGCTGTACTCAGTCAAGTCTATGATTAGAGGATTAATATGAAATCGGACATGTTGGACTAAAAACCTGTTCATTAGTTATACATTACCTTCTTCTTCCTGTATTTGGTAGTTTAGTAGGTATATGTAATTAAAACATGTTATTGATGACAGTAATCATTCCTCCTGTCCATATTGACTGTGAAGTGGCCTCTCTCTAGCACAGCTACATGGTCAGAAATCAGTTCAGATGTTCAGCTGAAACTAATATGAGGCTTTGACAGTCTGGTAGAGACCCACTTGTTTTGCCTGACTCAAAGTTACAGACTATTTAGTACAAAATTCCTACTTTGAGTTATGATCCCTCCACTGCGGCTCAGCAAGGAAACGCTGAAGAAACACAAAGATGCTCACTTGAAATGTGTAACTCAGACTGCTGAAGCCTCATTAGTTTAAACTTTGGGACTCATTTTTATACAGAACAAGACTGTGGACTTTGATTTCCTAAAAAAAAACTTAAATTCTAACAAATTTGCACTTAGGTAAATCCTGAAAATGTATGTACCAAACATTTGAAACTTTAGGGAAGGATTTGAATTGAATATATAGAAAAAAAAAACCCCACTAAAGCCACAGCCAGTGAACTGACCTTAGATTCTCCAGTATACAGTTTGGACTCTCCAGTGAAACACACAGCGGCTTCACTCCTGAATCCCACAGGTAGTTGTAGCTCAGATCCAGCTCTCTCAGGTGGGAGGGGTTGGACTTAAGAGCTGAGGCCACAACTTCACAGTGAGTCTTTGAGAGTCCACAGTGAGAGAGTCTGTCATGATATATATATTATAACATACGTTATCATGAAAGAGGACACTTTATACTTATTTAATGCATTTGATGACAAAACAGTTTGACACTCCTTATTGTGATTAACATTTGATTTTCACATCAGTGGTTCAGCTAATCGTTTTTTTAAAAAATGTAATGATTTTTTTCTGGGGCATTTTATTCCTTTAATGGAAAGTGATAACAGGAAACAAGAAGAGAGAGAGACAGGGAATGACATGCAACAACGATCCATCACCAGATTCAAACCGCGGACATTGCAGTTCTCATTCATAGTATTTGTTTTGAATTCTCACGATGCCCCCTGCATATTCCTTAAAGGTATTTATCTCATTATGCCAATCCTGATTGGCTTGTGATTGCAACGTCGACAAGAGGTGGTTCTACCTACATTAAATAGCTTACACTGTGACATAGGTGTAATTGAAACACCTCTTGTCACTGCAGAGGATATCTCACCCTGTTCTCTAGATAGACAGCTTAACTGTCCACAGATCTTAGCTATCTTGGCTAAACACTCCATTGGCAGATGCTACCTACCTCGATGCACTTCGACTCTCTAGCCTTCACCATAGACTTGAGTGCTCTTACACCTAGCCATACCATGGCCAGGACTTTCTCACACCAGAGGAGACGGACTCTCTGGGCCTTGACTCTGCCCCTGTGGTAACAAAAGAGTCACACCAGGTCTGCTCATGCTGCCTAGGGCTGGAACATGCTCAGCTGTGGGCACTTGCTAGCAAGTGTCTTCAAGAATGTCTAGTATGTCAAGCTAGCTTGTCAGGTAATGACCCTTACCCATCGTCCAGCGACATGCAAATTCATAACAAGGACACGAGGGGGAAGGACACAGATGCTGATGTGTTCTAGCAGTAACTGGGCTCAGTTTGGCATTCTCCGTATGCCCCTTATGGAGCTGCTCGTTGCAGCCCACCTCCACCCATGGCTGTCAACGGCATCCACCAGGAACCCCACACTGCCATTAATAGCCAACCACGTCCAGTCTGCCATGACTGGATGGTCTCATGGTATACCGGACGGAACTATATGAGGACATGGTGACAAGGCTGGACAGGGTTGTGTGGGAGGAAATCTAGGTGATTACATTTGCCTCCATGCACAGCGCTGTGCAGTACAAACCACAGGCAAGTCCATGGGGATGTTGTGCTGCAGGAAAGATCCAGATGGCTCAACCTCGACCTATCCAACAGAGAAAAGGAGGACATCTTGGACATGCCAACCATGCCCAACAGCATTTTCAGCACTGCTCTGGCCTCCATACAGCAGTGGTGTGACCCCAAGAAGAGAGAGGACAAGGCTCTCCAGCTCTGCCTTCCCTGGAAGGCCAAGCCCCCATCTCCACCAGCCCCGCACAGTTTTTCACTCAGGCCCTCTCACGGGACCCTCAGTTCAAGATCCCAAGACACTGAGGAGGTGAAGATGAACTGGCACAGGAAAGCCCCAGCACCAACGGCAGCCCCATCAGGACAACTGAACCAGACTGCCAGTCAGCAGGCAAGCAAGGAGAAGAGGGTGGCCTGAAAGTCCCCCCTCTCCCTACTAGTGATGGAGCTGGATGTTCCCCATTCACCAGCCTTGCAGTGCAAGAGGGGCCTGGATCTATGGGCTCTGAACAAATACCTCAGAAAATACAAATTCAGGATGCTCACTCACACATGATACTTTTGTTGTGCTGGGGTGACTGGTTCACATCTGTCAACCTGAAAGATGCATTTTTCCACATTTCAGTTTACCTTCCACACAGGAAATATCTGAGTTCACATTCTAGGCAGTCTGTTACAAGTAAGGAGTGCTCCCTTTCGGTCTGTCCCTCAGCCCGAGAGTGTTTGTGCGATGTACCAAGGCTGTTTTAGCCCCATTATGACAGCAGAGCATCCGTCTGGCTACATACCTAGATGACTGGCTCCGAGGATATGACACAAATGCATATCCTCATAACACACCTGACTGACATGGGTTTTATGATAAACACTAAAAAAAAGTGTGTTGTCCCCAATACAGTGAGAGGGTGCATAAATCTCTTCCCTTCAGATTATGTCCTCGATTACTAGGACTGGGTGGTGGGTGTCTAGTGACTGGACAAGTACTGCACAGTTTGGGGAGGGTTTGGAATTAAAGGGCACTCCATAAGAGCCACAGTTCAACTACTGTGCGAACAGCTATGGCAACTCCCGCTACAAAGGTAGGTGCTGTCCCAGGTGGAGAGGGGGCAAATATTTCATCCACACCTGGAACACCTTGCCCTATAGGCCTGGCCCATGAGTGGTATAATTTAAGCACAGTGGGGCTGCCTCAGATGGTACTTGACACCATTCAGAGCACTAGAGCATCCTCCACCAGGTCCCTTTACATCTCTTTTCAATGTCCTGTTGGTGTGATTGTGTCATTCCTGGAGGACTTGACTGACAAACACAAAGCCTTCTCCACCTAAGCTATTTAAAGGTCAGTGGAACCACCTGACATGGACATCATGATCCCCAGCCAATCAGGATTGGCATAATGAGATAGATGCTGCTATCTTCAAAGGAAGATAAACAGAGGAAAAAACTGTAAAATACAATAATTACTAGAAAAATAATTGTGTTCATTAACTTAACAACGATAAACACAGCCAACTGAAAAGTCAACGATATTTGCATTCACAACACTTGAAACAGCTCAAGAACATCTGTGAATAAATATAATTGACATTATTTCCACTACAAAGTAGGAGAGCACTATTTTAACAATAATAAGTATTTTATATTATTTATATTTGAAGAAAGAAACAACTAATCCACCCTGATTTATAGTGCTAATCACATCTGGACTTACTGAGCCTTTCTGCAGTTCCTCACAGCTGGGATCAGTCTCCGTCGTCCCTCCTGTGATGTGTTGTACTTCTCCAGGTCCAACTCATCCAGAACCTCCTCTGACATCTGCAGCATGTAGGCCAGAGCTGAGCAGTGGATCTCAGAGAGCTCCTTCTCTGATCTGTTTTCTGACTTCAGGAACTCTTGGATCTCCTGATGTAGTGAGCGGTCCTTCATCTCCATCAGACAGTGGAAGATGTTGATGCTTCTGTCAGGAGAGATTTTGTACATGTCCATCTTCTTCAGGTTGTTGATGACTCTCTGGATGATTTGTGGACTGTTCTCTATCAGACCCAGCAGGTCTCCTAAGAAACTCTGGTTGGACTCCAGAGAGAGACCATGAAGGAAGCGGACAAACAGGTCCAGGTGGCCATTTTTACTTTTGAGAGATTTCTCCATGGTTCCCATCAGGAAGTCATCCAGAGAGGAGTAACTGTGGTTTATTCCCAGGAAGTCTTCCAGTACCTCTTTGTTGTCATTGGTGTAACAGTGGTACATGTAGACTGCAGCCAGAAACTCCTGAACGCTCAGATGAACAAAGCAGTAGACTGTTTTCTGGAAGATTACACTCTCTCTTTTGAAGATCTGTGTACAAAATCCTGACAACACTGAGACCTCTGTGACATCAAGACCACACTGCTCCAGGTCTTTTTGGTAGAACATGATGTTTCCTTTCTCCAGATGTTCAAACGCCAGCCTCCCCAGCTTCAGAAGAACTTCCCTGTCAGCCTCTGTCAGCTCCTGTGGATTCGCTTCATTATCCTCATCATACTTTTGCTTCTTCCTCTTTGTCTGAACCAGCAGGAAGTGTAAATACATGTCAGTCAGGGTCTTGGGCAGCTCTCCTCCCTGGGCTGTGGTCAACATGCGCTCCAGAACTGTAGCAGTGATCCAGCAGAAGACTGGGATGTGACACATGATGTGGAGGCTCCTGGATATCTTGATATGTGAGATGATTCTGCTGGACAGCTCTTCATCACTGAATTTCCTCCTGAAGTACTCCTTCTTCTGGTCATCAGTGAAGCCTCGTACTTCTGTTACCCTGTCAACACATGTCAGAGGGATCTGATTGGCTGCTGCAGGTCGGGAAGTTATCCAGACGAGAGCCAAGGGAAGCAGATTCCCCTTGATGAGGTTTGTCAACAGCACGTTGACTGATGACATCTGTGTGACATCAGACACGACCTTCCTTTTCTTGAAATCCAGTGAAAGTGTGCTTTCATCCAGGCCGTCAAAGATGAACAAAACTTTACAGACAGCAAGCTTCTCTGCTGTGATCTTCTGTAATGTTGGATGGAAATCATGGATCAGCATGAGGAGACTGTACTGCTCATCTTTGATCAAGTTCAGCTCCCTGAATGAAAGCAGAATCACCAGACTGACATCTTGGTTTTCCGAGCCCTCTGCCCAGTCCAGAGTGAACTTTTGCACTGAGAAGGTTTTTCCAACACCAGCAACACCATTCGTCAGAACAACTCTGATGTATTTCTGTTGGTCAGGTAAGGCTTTAAAGATGTCGTGGCACTTGATTGGAGTGTCATGGATGGTCTTGGAAGCTGTCTCAAGCTGTCTCACCTCATGTTGGGAATTAACCTCTTCACTCTTTCCCTCTGTGATGTAGAGCTCAGTGTAGATTTTGTTGAGGAGGGGTCTACTTCCTGATTCATCAGTTCCTTCAGTCACATGTTGATAATTCCTCCTCAGGCTGATCTTATATATATATGAGACCTCCTGCAGATCATCATCTGCTGAAAGAGACAAATGTAGATTTGAACATCTATCATTATGTTTACGTGCACTTCCATAACCAGGTTACTCAGAGAAACCAGGTTACGTGGGTAACTGAGAATGTGTTAACAAGCACAGTAGTAACCTGGTTATTGTAAATCTGTGTGTACAAGCAACAAATCAGTTATAATATTTCTCCTCTACACTGACCTCATTCTCAAAGCATGCCTTTTTCATTTTATCAGTATTAGTTATAGAAGATGTGTATTAGTCCTGACTTTTTATTCTGTTATGCTCTGTGTGTCTGAGTCAGAACTTTTCCTCACAACATGAATGTGTCTGAATTTTACAAACAGTAAAATGTTAAGTGGTGGAAACCAACTTATTTAGACTTCTAGAGGGTATTTTGTGTTTATTTAAATTTTAGTTAGACTTTAAATACAAGGATAAAACGCTCTGTGTGCCCCCTTCATTCAGATGCTCCATTTTCCCTATCTACAGTCTTTTGTTTAGTAAATGTTATGTGTATACATGGCAGAGAAATTTACATTCTCCAGGAGAAATCTACCTGGGCCAAAAATAAAAATAATAAAATAATACACTTAATTTGCACTGCACCTCTCATTCATAGTGAAAATCAAAGTTTCTCCTATCCACAACCCCGATTACAGTAACCAATAACAGTTACTTTGTAGCGACCACCTATCAGAATGACATCACTGCCCACCTGACAAGACTTCATTCATGTTTTCAACAGTTCCACCCGCAATCTTTCAATAATCCAATGATGACCCCCCCATATTACTCGCACAATGTGAAACCAGCCGCCAGGAAGTACTGTTTGTCTCAGAGCTGCTAGTGATCAGCGAAGGAGATATCACTGGATTTACAGTGGGCATCGGTTTGCGTAGCTATACCTGCGTCGTTGTATGATCATTTTGTCTGACTTAATGTGTATCTATCCTATTACTTTTGAACCCCTGTACTTATGTGTTAAAAGGTCTATATCTCCCACACTGCTCTTTCTATGTTGATGTAAACCTACTCAAATTAATTAACTTATAATTAATATCAATTGTTGTATTTTAAATTGAATGTACTGAAGCACAGAGCCTGAAGAACTAAAATAATTTGTAACTGTTCAAAGGCTACTGTCTGGGCAGCATGGTGGCTCAGTGGTTAGTGCTGTTGCCTCACAGCCAGTGGTCAGTGCCCTGACCACTGGCACTGGCCAAAAGAACTGGAGTTATGCTGCGGCTGCCCACTGCTCCTAGTGTATAGGATGGATCAAATGTAGAGGATAAAATGTGTTTCAATGTATTTGAGTCAGGAGAAATAACAATTAAGAAATCTTAATCGTAATCCCAATCTAAAATTATAAAAAATATATAAAGACAGGCTGTTTGTCCGCACAGATCTGCTGTCTGGAGGTCATGTTATGTTTGTCTCTTCCTGTGACTGACCTTCTGTTCCTGAGCCGATGTTTGGCAACTTCTTCATGAGATCATTTCTGCTGATCTTCTTTGAAATGCTCTTGATTACCTCCACAGCTCCATCAAATTCATATTTATGCACCATCAGATCCACCACATCTCGCCTCTCTGCCTTCGACAGCTGGCTCTCTTTAATGGGTGGGATGTTGCCCACCTTTTCATACTTCAGGGACCATTTGAAGTTCTCAAATTCATTGTCTCTTAAATCATCCAGAATGTTGAGGAGGTCCATCTCCGTCATCTTGGCTCTCTGGTAAAATCAGAGAACATTTATGAGAGAACAGCTGTGTTTCTGTCTGTCTGCCAGTAGAAACTCATTCTGTGTGTCTACTGGATCTGACTCATTTGACAAAAAGACCAGTTTGGCCGCAGTCGTTTATGTGTCAGAGAAACTCAAGGAGATCTTCAATAAAAATGTCTCACCAACAGTCTACTCAGTAGCTGTTCTGGAGTTTTTTATTGGATCGAGTTTTCTCAGTTGTCATGGAAACATGTTACACATGTTAAACATGTTACACACGTACTTGTTAAAATTTACATTTTTCTGCTTAAATGAGAGAACATTGCTTAAATTGAGAACACACGTTCAATCTTAAACAACAGTCAACAAAACAATCTCACCACAAGGTCTGGATAGTCCTCTGCTTTTACAACTCACCTGTTTGTTGTTGTTCAGTGAACTCTGGTGTCTTTACATGTTTTGATTGGTTTGTTAACACTGGTGTGAAAGCTGTCAGTCGAGAGTGCCTAAAAATGAGGGTCTTGTCTCAAAATGTACTTGTGTGTTTTTTTGTTCTGTGAAAACAAAAAAGACAAACCACAGGATTTTAATAGTAGTGTGATATGTGATTTTGTCATTAATTAAAAATTAAACTGATGATCTGTAAGCCAGCAGTTCCCCAATAAAAAGTGAATTAAACAAGTGACACACAGTGACTATCCTCCTATAATATCAGGCTTCTTCATCGTGTTTCATCGTTCTTGCCTGTCTCTAGTTATAATAAATCACGTTCTAGTCCTGACTAATGATGCCGATAGTAAATTATTTCTCTTTGAACTCAGCAGGTTCAGTCTGTGATTTTGATGATTATATGAAGCATTTTCAGAACTCAACACCTTTTGGAGCATTTTCTGTTCTGCAAATAAGAAATAGTTTAGGGTGTTTGTGTCAACAACAAAAAAAAACATACACATTATGAATATGGGGTCTGTGCTTCTTTTTGTATCTACAGCTGAAAACATGTGAGAGCAGAGATTTGAACCTCTAAATGTGTAAAGTTTG
The DNA here is from genome assembly GCF_963924715.1 of Thunnus thynnus. NCBI lineage: Eukaryota > Metazoa > Chordata > Actinopteri > Scombriformes > Scombridae > Thunnus > Thunnus thynnus. The sequence continues at coordinate 1,930,893 of NC_089533.1, read as the reverse complement.
AATGAATATGAACATTTATCTCCTGTAAACTCACTATTTGTTTGTAAAGTCTGATGCATGCATGTATTTTGACTGTATCATTTACAGACATTTTTATGAGCTGCACAGCTTTGCTAAACACATCAGGTGCCATTTAATATTTAGATGACTAAACTTGCTGCAAAAGATCTTCAGACTCTCACTAATAACTGATGGAGATGGTTGTAGTAGAGTGTGGGCTGTCAGTCAGCAGTGTTTGTTTTTTCAATGACTACTGTCAACACTGAATCATCTTCAGGTCAGTTTACAATAGAAACAGTCTCTTACTTTGTGTCTGGGGGTCCAGCTTCATTACTGAAGTCTGGAGGATCACCTTTAGACCAATCACTCTTCACAGACAGAAATTAGACTCTGTCCTCGTCTTCCTCCAAAACATTAATCTTCTGGACTCTGAGAGGTAAACCAGTAACACTGGAGACACACATGCATACACAGTATAATACACCTAGTCCTATGCCTCAACTTATTAGCTTCTTATTAGTTTTTATTAGTTTACATGACATTAAAGGAATAGTTCGCATTTTTTGAAGCGGGGTTGTATAGAGACAAAGTTATATAGAGACAAAGTGCAATTTAGTCTCGCCCATCCCATGAATTGCATGGACAGTGAGTCCATGCAACTCATGGATTCACTGTCACAGAGAACATACATGAAAGTAAAAACAGAATAGCTGTTTAATTGAAAGGTATGCAGTGTTTGTAATAGATGTTTAAATCACAGAATAACTAATGTGCATTCAGCTGAAATGCTAACTGTAAAAAGAGCCTGAACGGGAAATGAGTTTATGAACTGTAGTCACCATATAAGTTGAGAGATGTGTCATATGTGGTGGAGTTTGCTATACAGTTGTGCTACCTCTACAGTAGATGTGATGTCAGCCCTTGCATTCAGGTATTCCATCTTAATGTAACGGGTTTCAGCATATTCTATCAACTACCTGTAACTCTCTGGTAGACATAGGGTGCTAAAATAATGCTTTGACATACTGAAATCTAATGTTTTTAGCTAGCTTCAGGCAGTATGTTAGTGTTTTAGCCCTTGGTTGCATATTAAGGCACCAATTGTTTTCCCCTCCAATGGGCATGGTTTTCAGAGTATGACGCGTTGCACTCTGTCTGTATTACCTGCAGTAAATTTGGGTTGGCACGTCCCCGGTTTGGAGACGTAGGCAGGAGTACCAGTGTTACACCGTATTTAGAGACACATCAGATTCTATGACCTGCTCTGATATTCTTACCCTAACCATCACACTCCTATGCCTAAACCTAACCAACTTAACCAACACTGCAGGACAGAATCTGATGGGTCACAAAATACAGTGTAACACCACCATGGAAGCTAAGCAATGTACTGCTCTGGATGGGACCAGCAGGATAATGCATTTTAGCCACCTACAAAAAAGGCCCACCTAAAATAATCAATATCAGTGTGCACTATATTTAGAATATTTTCACTGCTTTACCTTGCCGTCAGACAGCCCTTTCCTTTGGCACTACATTTTCTCAGCTGTTGAACTTCCATATTCCTATGCATGCTGTACACTGTATTATGCTGCAATAGCACTTTCTGACCCAAACAGTTGATCTATGGTGTACAGTGTGCAGCATGTGTACAGCGATGCCAACTCAACAATTTTGTTGCTAGATTTAGCAACTTTTCAGACTACACTGGCAAAAAAATTTTTTCAAAAAGAACCTAGCAACATATTTAGCTACTTTTAATATTTATTTGGAACCTTTTAGCAACTTTTGAAAAGTGACTCAAATGCTTAATTGCACGCATTTTCCCTCTAAATTACACAAAAATGATTTTCTCTGTCACACACTCAAGTGCATTAAAGTAATGAGAAGTGACAGTTTTTCTGTCACACACTCAGTCACAACCAAGGGGGTAGCTCCCAGTCTGAAAAGTGCCAATGCAGAAGTGCCTTAAACCTGCATTCTTTCTAATGGCCAGCAGGGAGCGACTCCACTGGCTGCAAAAAGAAGTCCAATTGCATAGAAGCCTATGAGAAAATGACCCTACTTCTCTCTTGATTTATTACCTCAGTAAATCCTTTACTAATGAGTTTATGATCTCAATCGCTAGTTTCAAGTCTTCTTCAATACAACATGATCTAAAATAGATAGATAAAATAGATAAAATAGATGATAAAGCAGTATATGCTTCAGGGCATGGCTACGTGGTGATTGACAAGTCACTATCACAGCGACAGCGTTGATTAAGTAATGTAACCATGGCGTAACCCCAGATTCACAGAGTATAGATGTAGCTGCAGCTATTTTACGGTGTGTTTTCAGTTCATGAAAGTTAATTGTAATATTTTGGTCACCTAAAAATGTTCGCCATGTTCAGCGTTTGGTTGTGATAAAAGACCCCCTAATGAGTCAGATGTTGTTGTCAGATTTGTTTTAATGGTTTTAGGCCTGTTTTTCGTTAGCAGAAAGTAGCACCAGCATTAGCATTATCACTGTTATCCATAAGTTATAAATGCACCGTGCTGATCAAGCTAGCAGCTAGTACTATGGTCAGCTCCACACTTTTGCCCATATATGGTCACTTCTGGCTCCAAAAATCACACATGGCGATGGTCAAATCCAAGATGGAAATGGTCAAATTGCTAATCTTGAGGCTTCAGAACAGCAGTTCACAAACCAATGGGTGACGTTATGGTGACTACATCCATATTTTTTTACAGTCTATGGTCACAACAGTCTGTTTGCCTAGCTTTGTTTCATTTGAAATGACGCATACAGGAATAGAGACTAATATGTAATTGTTCAATAACTCAGTGTGTTGTGTTTAAAAATAAAAATATCAGATTGTGATGGACACTACCTAGACATAATTCACCACAGACTGTTATATTGTTATATTCACTACAGACTGTGCTGTTGTGTTATAGGGGCTAGTGCCCTTCAAAGTCACCCTCCACTCAAAAATCAGTTTTTCTTCTTGTGCCCACAGTTGAATGTTTGAGCTTCACTGTGCAGAATTATGTATGTGCGGAGTTGCACAGCAGCATTGTTTTTACATTCATCTTCTGAAAGTGGAAAGTTTCTCTGAGCTCATTGAAAATCCAATTTTAAGTGGTGGGCCCACAAACATGATTTGTGATATCATAAGCCAATCCTGGTCCAATATTCCCCTTACACAAATGTGATGTGGAGACTTGAAGCCTTAGGTGGACATACACTGAAAATTGACTTAAAAGTGAAGAACATCTTCTGTGAAGTAGTAAAACTTTTGAAATAAAATATATTTGCATATTTATACACTCTTGAATTTGTAATGAGGGAGAAGGAATAGAGTAGTAGTAGTATGTCTTAATACATGTCTGGAGGGGATCTTTAAGAGTTGGTCACAGAGATGATGCATGTTACTGTGACACGATTTAGATGCATCCGTTTTGTCAGTGCAGATGTGAAGTCGACAATAAACGACAACGATATTATTGCAATTATTATTACTAGTCATATCTCTATTATTATTATCATTGCTATTGTTATTATTGTTGTTATTATGCTTCTCTGTGTCTCTCTCTCCCCTCTTCCCTTCCCTCCTTTTTCTCTCAACCCAGCCGGTCAAGGCAGATGGCTGCCAACCCAGAGCCCGGTTCTGCTTGAGGTTTCTTCCCATTAAAGGGGAGTTTTTCCTTGCTGCTGTCACCAAGTGCTTGCTCATGGGGGAGTTGTTGGGTCTTTGTAAATTAAAGAGTATGGTCACCACCTGCTCTATGTGAAAAGTACCCTGAGATAACTTTTGTTATGATTGGCACTATATAAATATAATTGAATTGAAAACAACATACATTTGTGCTGTCAAGAGAAGTAAGGTCTTTTCTGTCCCAGCAACTCCTACATGATCATAAAAAATGTGTTGTGTTTATTACTTTTACAAATAAAAATGTGATAAAAAACAAACACATCTAAGCTAACAAATTTCAAATCACATTTTTCACCGAGATGACCAGTCAATTTCAGTAATGTCATTGTGTATTTTACACCATGATGCAATTTTACGTCATCACACAATTACATCACAATGATATTTAGCAACTCTTAGTAACAAATCAACCTGCATGTAGAAACTTCCCCTGAAAATTAGTTGGCAACACTGCATGTATAGGAATACAGAAGTTCTACGGTTGAGAAAAAAAGTGCCCAAGGAAAGGGCTGTCTGACAGCAAGGTAAAGCAGTGAAAATATTCTAAATATAGCATACACTTAAACTAATATTGATTTTTTTAGGTGGGCCTATTTTTAGGTGGTTATATACATTTTGCTGCTGGCCCCATCCACAGCACTGGTTAGCTTCTGTTCTCCAAACTGAGAGTGTGCCAATCCAAATCTACTGCAGGTAATACACTGACTGTGGATAAGTACCTCATACAATCCCGCCTCAAAAAATCCAAGCTATCCCTTTAAATACAACCATGTGTGTTTTCTAGCCATCACAAAGATAAACTTTGACTCTGGTTTAAATCCAACAGACTTCAGATGAACATCTGTGTCGTTCTTAACTGTGACTTCTCTCTATTTTGAGCACACTAGTGTGCCACATTACATCGCTGTGAGGACACAGAAACCGGGAAAAGACAAAAGGAAACTTTGTTTCAAATTTCATATTTTTCTGACACAGTTTAATCAACTAAACAATTAATCATTAATCCGAAAAATAATTGGCAGATTGATTGATAATGACAGTAATTATTATTTGCAGTCCTAATATTAATTCATATTAACACTCACCCTGCCTCAGATTTGCTGATTTCCTGCTTCTGCTCTGTCAACTTTAAAATGGAGTCTGAAGAACAGACTGAATATTTTTCCTTTACTTCCTCCATGTTTACTCCTCCCCCCTTCTTCTTTACTGGAAGTTGTGTGTGTGCACGTGTGTGCATGTGTGTGTGCACGTGTATGTATCGGGTATTCCTCAGGTTGTGGGGACTCATCTCCTTTTTGGGGACAAAAAGCAAGTCCCCGTAATGTAAATCATTAAATTAAGGGTGAAGCCTTAGTTTAGACTTAGAGTAAGGTTAGTCTCCAAGAAATGAATGTAAGTCAATGTTAAGTCCTCTGTAGTGATGGAAACATTACTCTGGCTGTGTGTGTGTGTGTGTGTGTGTGTGTGTGTGTGTGTGTGTGTGTGTGTGTGTGTCAGCTGCTCCAAACAGAAACGTTTTGCTAGTCATCATTTCAAGTCACTCTGAGCACCGAGCTTTCAAGAATCAGTTATAGCTTAAAGTACGAGCAGTGAATTTAATTTAAGAGCTTTCTAAAAAGAGTGTTTGTTCACTGTTATGTACAAACACAGACACAAAGACTTCCTCATTGTATTAAATTCATTGTATTTCATTGTATTTTCCATGCATAGGAATACACAAGTTCTACGGTTGATAAAATGTAGTGCCAAAGGGAAGGGTTGTCTGATGGCAGGGTAAAGCAGTGAAAATATTATATAGTGTGCACTTAAACTGATATTGATTTTTTTAGGTGGCTAAAATGGTTTTACTGAAATTGTGTTTTGAGTAGCACCACCTCTGCAGTTGGTGTGCGGTTGGACTTAGGTCATGGTTAGGTGTAGCAGAGATAGCTGGATGGGGTTAAGGTAAGCTTGGGGTCAGGTTAAGCACCTCAGAGGACAACTGGTTAAGGTTAGGGATAAGGCTGGATGCAGTTCAAGGTAAGGGGAAACACATGTTGATGGGGAAACAGACTTTGACACAACACCAGGGCTGCGTTTCATTAGTAGTTCCACTTCCCCTCATTCACTTCCCCTCAGCCCCTGGTATGTTGTAACAGGATCCATTGCATGGAGGCCACAGAGAGCAGAGAGAAAGTGGGTGAGGGAGGAACAGGGGATGTAAAAGGAATGACATGCCCTTGTAGTCAGTAGTCTCAACCTAATGAGGAGCTCCATCTCTTCTTCTAACCCTTAAATACCAAAGAGTAACATGGATAGTTCTAAATGCAAATAATGGGAAATTGTACCATTCTAGTGAAGTAATTTCATAAAGCAAATTCCATGGCAGGACAAAAATTGAATTTCAACATGATTACTCTGATTATCTGGATATTGTCACTTACACTTGTAGATTCTTTGCTCAGACATTCTTTCTGTTTGTTCCAATCACAAACATCTGCTTTTTATTTAATTTTATTTATTTATTTATTCTAAAACTGAATAATAATAAACATCAATAGACATATATGCCAAGGGTTAAGGGGTAAAAACATTAAATAATGACAGAAGAACAAGAAAAAGAAAAAAAGGTTCTGCAGTTCAGACAATTATACAATTTACGTATATTAAGTTTTCAAAGCTTTGGGGTTTGTATAGTGCTGAATATTTTGTAGGTATAGTTGCATTTCATCTATACAACTTTAAAATAAAGGTTTTCTATTATAAAATGTACTTTTGTGAATGTGAAATTTTGCTAAGATGATAAAAAGATTTATAATATAATACTATATTTACATGTTACAACAAATATATTGGGGAAATTCTTTCCAACAAATAACAGTATAAGGACAGCAAACATCTGTTTTAAATACTGTAAATCAGCAGCTCGTTGGTGTCATAGCAAAAATGACGAGAAACTGCAATGCACAGTGGGTGATCTAGAGTGCTGAGTGACCATCATTGATGACTCACTCCCTCAGCCCTCGAAGGGTCGATCTCATGAAGATAGCTGGATTTTTCAGAGAAGTGGAACGACTCTTATCATAGCAGCGTGGATTCCCCGGAGGGCAAGTGCTGAGGGGAAGTCAACAAAGGCATGCTGAACAACATATGGAATGCAGCTATAGAGATTTCTGTCCTGTCTGAATCTATGTCATCTTAACCTTTTCTTACTTTTAAATTTAAAGTTATTCCCTGTGTCTATAAAAGCAGTATTCCTGTAACTTCTGGGGAATTATCTATTGTTTCTGATCTGGAATCTGTATGTTGTTCAGGAGTGGAGTTACATCACCTTTGTCAGCATCTCCTTCTGATCCTGCCAACTCTCTGGTTAGTCAGATTTGTTGTTCTGGTACCAGTTTAAAGTAACACACAAAACAAGTAGTACATCTGGGAGCAGAGTTGTACTGTATACTGTATATCTACTCAAGCAGAAGCTTTAAAAACAATGTAAAAGGTTAAAGTGTCTTGCGCAAGGTCACTTCAATAAAAAGAAAAAAGTTGAAAAAAGCCTTAAATTTCTACAAATTTTAATACATTTTTGAGTTAGATCATTTAATGTAATGACTTAAATTTTGCCTTTGAGTTTTCTAGCTTTGAATTTTCACCTCTGCTAATTCACTGCCAACTTCAAAGTAACTAAAATCTATATATTATACCACAATTTTCCAGTTCATTAGTAGTGTTGTTCCACCAGACAACAGTTTTTAAACTTGCAACTTATTTTCCACATGCAGAACAACTGAACAAACAGGATAGTCCAAATTCCTTTCTCTTTTCAGCAACTTTCTGACACTGTACAAGCGCATTCCTCCACTCGTGTCTTGACGTTAGCATCAAGAGATTCTTCAGGCTTTGTTGTAAATAAAGTAATGGAAACTGCATTAAAGTGCCAAGTCTCAGCTTTGAGTAGGTTTACATCAATATAGAAAGAACTGTGTGGGAGATACAGTATAGCCCCTTTAACACAAATAGTGTCAGCCATCAAAAATACATATATCCAGCAAACCTTGAATAAGATAAATAAGTAAATGTATTTATGGTACAAAAAGTGAGCACAATCAGGGTTCAGAGACAGTCAGGATGTTCAAAGACAAAGACGTGGTCAGCGGCACTTTAATGAACTTCACACTTTCACACTTTACAGTTTTCTGTATGTAGAAACTGTATGATAGCACTTTGGAGGCAGACAGGCAGTCACACTCTCCTTTTTTTATTTTATTCCAACTACACAGAAACAGAAATATTGCATATGTAAACATCAGCAGAACAGTTTGTTTCTATTTCTAGTGGACATCGTGCAAAAAGCAGAAACAGAATTCTTTGGCTGTCAGGTTACAAGACTAAACAAACTGTCGACTTGTTTGTAGGCACATTTTCATCATTTGCAGCACAGATTGTTTCAGTTTTTCACAAAAAGAGATAAAACACATCTTCATTGCTGGTCGTCTGTCCAAAAGTAAATCTCAGAATCTCATTTCCTCTAAAGAGATAAAGTGCAGGTTAAACTCGCAAACATCTGGACGTCAGTGAAAACAAGATCTACAGATGATTAAACTGAAAACTGAAGAGATTAAGGTGCTTTTTGTCAGTTTAGTTGATTGAGTTTGTCAGTGGATCAAGAGTCAGAGTTTAAATCTGTAAAGTATCACAGAGCTTCCACGTGTAGGTCATCACAGTAATGAAGACAAGAAGGAGGTAAAAGACTTAAGAGCTCTTTAAATAAGGGTCATTAAGATGTTGAGTTTGTGAAATGATCATTTTAAAACATGCAACTGTTTCTTCAGTGTCACACAAAACCTGGGAACTTTGAGCACTTTGAGAATTGAACACAGTTTTCTGCTGCTACTACACATATTCACAAAAAGACAGACTTTGCACACAAATATTACTCATAATTTTTATATTTAACTACAATGCAAATGTGTTCTACACATTCACACACTTACACTTCTCTCTCTTAGAGTTTCTTCATAGATTTTTATACAACTTTAGACTTTGAAATTATTTCAGAAACTCAAAATCTTATCAACCCTTCTTTCTCATATTGACCATAATTGTAAGTTAGTGTCAATACTGTGATTAATCAAGTTTTATATCTGTCATACAAGAGAAATGACTGTTGTGGTGTTGGAGGAAATTGCCCAATAATGACGATGATGTACATTTAGTGCAGGGCTGCAACTAACGATTATTTTCATCATTGATTAATCGATTAGTACAGTTATAGTAGTTAGTATGAAATGTCAGAAAATGTTGAAAAAAGTTGATAACCCAAAATAGTTGATTTCCCAAAGCCCAAGATAACGTCCTCAAATGTCTTGTTTTGTCCACAACTCAAAAATATTCACTTTACTATCATAGAAGACCAAAGAAATCAGAAAATATTCACATTTGAGAAACTGGAATCAGAATTTTAGTACTTTTCCTTAAAAAAAATTGTGAATTGTAAAAAGCAGCTTTAATTTTGTGTCTTCAGCTGTTTGTTTTTTGAAGTAGAGAAGTAAATTCTTGGGTTTGTGCCATTCTCAGCATGAAAACAGTAATTTTAAAGATTTGATCCGAAAAAGTGGTGATAAGTGATCTTGAACTGATCATCTGTTGAGGTTTACTTTTGGACATTTTTTCCCTTCTGTTCCTCTTCCTACTCTTACTCCCCTTTCTCATTGGCTCTGGCCCTGGCCCTGGCCCTGGCCCTGGCCCTGGCCCGGCAGTGCCCCCAGCAGGCCGTTGGCTGTAGTGAACAGGTTGATGGGTGATGATCCATCTGTGATGAGGGTGGACTTCAGCCCCAGAGCCTGCAGCATTTTAACCTGGAGGAGGAGAGACATCAGTTAGACTGAAGAGTGATTACATAAACAATTTTGAGGTATTTGTACTTTACTTGAGTATTTCCACTCCACTACATTTGCAATAATCAAAGATATGTATGGAGAAATGGAGTATTTTTATATTTGAGAAGCTGAAACCAGAAAATTTTTTGTATTTTTGCTTGATAAATGAGTTAAACTATTACTCTTATTATCAAAATGGTTACTAATTAGTTTTTAGCTCCATTTCAGGGAACTTTTCACAACTTTGTCATTTTAAAAACTACTGAAAAATACATCAAATAGATGGATGTAACAGTCACTAGTGACGGGTTCGAGCAAAATTTAAAAAATTGTATATATATTCTTGAACACTACTGTCCTGCCTCAGATTTTGTAATTTAAGTTTAAATGAATATGTGTGAAACTAAAACTTCACCACCAGGTAAGAGCAGAGACCAAGAACTTAAATCCGAATCCTATCTGTGTTTAAATAAAGTTATTTTTGTGTTTTTTTCTCCTTAGCAACAGTACAGTACCTGCAGCTCAGGCCCAGCTCTGGCCATCTCCTTCAGTGTGTCGCTGCCCAAACTCTCCACCAGCTGACTGAAGCGTTGACTCTCGATCTGAGCCAGACGCTCCTGCTTCTCCACCTCCAGACGGTCCATCTCCTTCTTGTAGCCCAGCTCCTGCTCACGAGCCTTCGACAACCGCTGAAGCTCTGCCTCCTGCACACACACACACACACACACACGCACACACATTTGTTTACAATATTAGTTTTTGTGAAATTAGTTCAGAAATAGTGAGTGTGGTAAAATAACACACTTTACCTGTGAAAAAAGTTTGTTCATATGTAGAAAAGAAATGTAGTTGCATGAAAAACGTCAACAGTGAGGTCATATGTCAGCACTCGAAGATCCTCTCTGTGCTTCACACATTTACCGTAGACCTCCGTTGTTGGCCAAAAACTATTAAAAACACATCAGTGAGCCACATCGCTGCACTGGGTGACATGATCCTTCATCATGAAGAGTTTGGTCATGTTAGTTTATTTAGAAACAGCTCCAAAGACTAATAACAGCATCATGTTTTCAGTCTCCGGAGAGTAGTTCTATGTAGGGAGACTGAGCATGTGCAGGAACACTGTTCTGTTTACAGATTCACTAGCTTGTTGTGCTTCATATCACAACCTCTGGACTTTGTACTACATTACATATTTCTCAAAGAACTTCAGTACATAGTCTTAACTTTGTTCATAATGAGGGAACCCAGTCACCCAGTGCAAAAAATAAATCTGTCAGATCTCTTCTACACATTCACAAACTTGAGTTTTTTTAATCACAGGATTACAAAGCATGATTTACAACTAAAAATTAGGAAATAGACCATAATTTAATTCTTGACTGTGTAACCCAACCTCAGTATCTGTGGTCTATAGAAATACTTGACACACGGATACTGTTATTTAAACTGTTTTGGCTCATTTCCACAGAGGTAACTGATGAACAGAAACAGGAAGTCAGGACGTACTGCCTCGATCCTCTGAGCCTCAGCTTTCAGTTTGGCCTCGTTGACCGCCGCTTCGCCCTGAATTCGAGCCGCCTCTGCCCGTGACTGAGCCTCAGCCTTCGCAGCTCCTGTGCTCTCCACTGCAGCACTAAAACACACAGGCAGATTTAACATGGCTGATTAACCTCCTATGACGCCACTTTACATGGTCAGTGATGGAAGAAGTATTCAGATCCTTTACTTTAGTAAAAATACTAATACAGCAATGTAAAAAAACTCCATTACAAGTAAAAGTCCTGCATGACAACTCCTACTACAGTAAAAGTACATAAGTATTATGAGCTTGATGTAGTTAAAGTATTGCAGTAAAAGTACATAAGTATTATGAGCTTGATGTAGTTAAAGTATTGCAGTAAAAGTAGTGGTTTGGTCCCTCTGACTGATATATTATTATATATGACATCATTAGATTATTAATAGTGAAGCATCAGTGTTAGAGCAGCATGTTACTGTTGTAGCTGTTGGAGGTGGAGCTAGTTTACACTACTTTATATACAGTTAGCTAGTTTAGTCCAGTGGTTCCCAACCTAGGGGTCGGGCCCCTCCAAAGGGTCAGCAGATAAATCTGAGGGGTGGTGAGATGATTAATGGGAGAGGAAAGAAGAAAAAACAAAGTTCTGATACACAAATCTGTTTCCAGTTTTTGGACTTTTTCTCTAATCTTTGATTTTTGCTGAAATATTGGATCATTTGAACATTTATTGAAATGAAAGCATGTGAGAAGTTTAGAGGGAAAAATCACTATTTGGTGGAGCTGTTAACAACTCATAGACATGTGAAATGTGACCACGACTACACACTGCTTTTTGTAAGACGTCAAAAGCCAAAAAGGTCGGAAACCACTGGTTTCATCTTTAACAATGTGTTGTATTTTAATAGCTTGTTATATTATCCATTGTGTCAAATCTTCATCTGAAAAGTAACTAAAGCTGTCAAATAAATGTAGTGGAGTAGAAAGTACAATATTTCCCTCTGAAATGTAGAAAGTAGCATCACATGGAAATACTCAAGTAAAGTAAAAGTACCTCAAAATTGTACTGAAGTACAGTACTGAGTAAATGTAAATGTACTTAGTTACTTTCCACCACTGTTCATAGTAGTACTCTAAAGCTGAAATGATTGGATGATTTATCGTTCAAGCAAATCTTAAACACAAAAATGACAAAAATTCCCTGATAGCAGCTTCTCAAATGTTATAGTTACTGTAACACATCCTACTGGTGCTTCTCCGGTAAAACCAGTAAACCTGGTGAGCCTGTGTTCACCTGAGCGCCTCCAGTTCTAGCAGCTCCTTCCTGGCTCTCTCAGCCTCGGCCTGGTCGGTGATCCTCTGCCTCTCCAGCTTCCCCCGAGCCTCCTGCTCCAGACGCTCCGCCTCGTGCCTGCAAACACAAAGAAGAACCTCATTACAATATCTTTAGAAACACACTACACGTTTGCTTGCTCAAATAACCATTTGTTCAGGAACAACTGTGTTTGAATAGGGTCATTAAAGTCAGAATTTGAACAGTTGAAATATTCTTTATTCATATCATTTAACTTCAGAAATGCACTTACCAACACCTGTAAAACTCACTAATTAACATCTATCTGTTATACAACATGTTTAATAAAAATTATTCTGACTCCTGTATCCTCCATGTGTGATAACTGTTTAATACGATTTTACCTCATGCCTCTTGAAATTCTCAAAAAATGTTTAAATGCTTTAAAAGCCATGCCTGTTTATGGTAGATTTTATAGTTCCCAGCAGACAGACAAGATACTACATGATAAACAATTTAAAATCATAAAGAAACAAGCTGACAATACTAGCCAAGCAGGGAGAGACTGCTATCCACCTTCCAGTAACTCAAAGTGTGTCTGGGTTACATGTTGTTTACTGAAAAAGTGTAAAAATAGAAATTCAAAAAAGGAGACATTGTGGTTGTGGCAAGAGTTAGCATTGGAGGTTGGACTAACAACTGCTGGGCGCAGTGACTGCACACAGCATCTCAAAAGTTGGCTGCTAGGTCCCATTAGCCAGTTGGCTGGGCTAAACATGTCCTGAACCCATCTCTGTAAAGGACATTAAGATCAATTTTCTCATCAACTCTAAAGAAGATGGCTAACAAGAGGTTTTCCCAAAATGTTTAATTGTGCCTTCAAGGGCTTGCAGATACCATCAATGGTAACTATGACAGCCAGGTTCTTTATGGGAGTAAAAAAAAATTGATTCTTTCTGTTTTTATATTGATGGTTATCTGATGACCCTTCGCTGCCTGCAGAAATCACAGACATTAACAGTACAGTAAGCCCAGGTGTATGTAATTGTGTGTTTCTGACCGTGCGGCAGCCTCTTGGGAGTTGGTGGTGATCTCAATGGCCAGCTGGACGCTCTTCTGCAGGGCGTCTCGTGTCCTCTGATCGACGGGCTCCACAGACTGGATGTCCACACTGCTGATCATCAGGTTGTTCTGGTTGAAGCGCAGGCTGGGACGAACCGCCAGCTTCTCATCGAAGCCAAACACAGCCGAGCAGATGATGCGGTTGGAGTTCTGCGGACAAAAAAAACGTTATGAGCATAAAAATACAGTCACTTTTCACTTCAGTCTAATGGTTAAAACAAGATAGACGGAGTCCTTGATGAACAACAAATAGTGAAATATGAACCTTGTGGAAATCATCAAACTGCACAGAGGCGACGGCTCCTCTGACCCGGGAGGCGATGGCTTTACAGGCGTCTCCCACAAAGTCAGGAACTGAAAACAGAGCTGCTGCCACAGCAGGGTCTGCTGGAGACTTCACATCAAAGTGCCTGACAGGAGATAAAGAGGGATCATGTTCAACATTCACATATCGCAAACTACTGTAAATGTAAAGGAGCTGACAGAGCAGACTGTCAGCTCAGTGAGGCTCTCTGCTTTTTGGCAAATACTCTACTCATCAGATGTGACTTAAGGTGTCCTGTGGGGTTTTTCTTGTAAACAAACAGATTTATGTCTACATTCAGTGTTTCTCACCAAAACGTGTTGAAACGTTGCAAAACTGTGCATTGTTTACATCTGTGTTTATTTTACACATTTTACACACATTTTTGTAAAAAATACAGCATAAAATCTTTCATAAACTGCAGCAGCACACATGTGGTCTAGATGATGAAATGTCTCTATGGTTCTGTGTATATTTGACAAACAAAAAGACCTCTGAAGATCCGTATTTCTGAACACAACACTGCTATACGGACTCAGAATACGGAATATGCTGTAGCACGATATTGCGCTTAGGCTACTCTTGGCTCTGCAGCCTCATTAAATTTCTGGTGAACTCACTGCGTCGCAGAGAGGCATATTGGGTTTGTATCCTCAGTGCAGTTGAACCCTTCAGCATCAATGAAGAGCCGAATTTGCCATGCTTCCTCTTATTTATATGTTTGCTGAGGTCATGTGCCTTTTGTGTTTGATTCTAAGTCAAAGATATGTGTATTCTTGTTATTCTGCCTTGATTTTAATTTTTGGGTGTGGCACCTGGATATTAGCTCTGGAAATCACCGCCCCTATATCTATTATCAAATAGGGTTGAATACTTGTTCCACCTTCTGCCCAATGACAAATGAACACCTGTCCTTTGTTGACTATACCATAACGTTGGTCTGTTTAATATTAAAGACTGCAAATCATTCAGTGTGTTCAAGTCTTTTTTCATCTAAAACAGGGACTCACTTGTAAAAGGATTGTTCCATAGCGCTTCTAGCACCATAGAGGTCATTAACTTTTAACACAGACCACTTTTTTTCGGTTCTTTTTGTAAATTAAAGCTATTTCTGCAGCAAAAGTGAAATAACTTTCAGTATCTCTGTTGATATCAAGTTATGGGACTGTGGAAGATTTGAAACACCTAATTAAGACAAATTAAACAAAGAAATAAACTCAAATAAATACACATGATTATACAGTACCAGTTTGGACACACCTTCTTTCCATTCACTTCAATGAAAAAGTGGGTCCAAACTTTTGACTGTTACTGTATGTGCTTAATGTTTATGTACTGTATGCATTTACTGTAGCATAATTAAATGAAAAACATTTTTAAAAAGGAGTATTTAGATTCTTGTCTTCGATAACTAAAGTTGATTTTTTTTCATTTTGGCATGAACAATGTGTTTCCATCTCTAAAAAGAAAAGTCAGTCAGTCAGTCAGACAGTAATTATTGCAGCAACATCTACGTTGCTTGCTTGTTATTCAAATAATATAACAATAAGAAACTATTGATGAATTAATCTTAAGTCTCCGCACTGCAGTGATAACACCCCAACCTCTCCAGTTCTTATTAATATCATCTTTTCAGTCTGTGCTGTATAATCATAGAGAACAAAGAATTACATTTCAAAGGACCTTGAACCCGATAATCAAATAATACTGATACCCTTGTTATTAGTATGAAATTATTATTGAAGTAAACTAAACATTTTTAATCAAGTTTAATATATGTTGAATTCAACATATTTATTCCAATAATTTCCAAGTTGCTGTGATGTATATATATAGCTGTTATTTGACTTTTTTAAGCATCTGAGGGAGAACAGACAAAGAAAAGTCTCTGCCGTGTGTCTAGTTTTACAGAGTGAGCTTGGACTGAGAAGAGGAAGAAGAGGTTCAGATGACAGGATGATGAGAATCAGACAGATTAAAAGGACATTTTTCACCACGTCAGCTGGTGGACCTCAGTTTGTGTTTGGTTACCAGTTGTAGGAGAGCTGCAGCTGCAGTCGAGCGTGATCGGCCGTCTCAATGGTGATGATGTCAGTGAAGAAGTCGGGCCCCAGCAGGAGGCAGACGGCCTTGATGACGTTGGCCCTCTTGGGTTTGTCCCCAGACAGCGACAGCACAGTGAACTGCTCGTCGGGCCCCAACATCACCATCTCTGGTCCAAACACCACCCTGAAGACAAGACCACAACACCGCCACATTAGCTCGTTGTTTTACCTCCACCTGCCTCCATCAGGACAGGAAACCCGAGTCCTACCTGGCTTTCTTCTCTCTGTAGTCATACACCTGGACAGCAGCGTTGTGGGGGACCCTATAGCACACCACCTTGGTCTTGTCCCTCGGCCTGTTCTCACTGGTTGTGGTCCGGTCCGAGCGGTCAGCCAGCGGGTCTCGAGGAGAAGCCAGCAACGCCTCGACGTTAGCAGGAAGCTCCTTCTGCCACAGCTCCTCATCCTGAGTCAGCATGTAGGTGTGACCGATCACTGCACGCACCTGAGAGGCAGGAAGTGACACAACATTTATTTATTTTGAATCACAACACCTTGTGTTTGGTGTGTGATCAATTTCAGACAACAAAAAGAAAATTTGATTTATGGTAAAAATTGTGTAGCTAATAACTACAACTTAAATGTTGATTTTACTTTCAAGATAACAAAACACATTTCTTTTCAAAGTAATTCATTATCATTAATACAAGCTCTGATCTAGAACATAGGAGATAGCAGTTGGTTGGTGAGTGTTTTTGAAACTTTATTTTTTTTTAATTTTATGTTATTCAAAGGTTGCAGTCAAGTTGATTCATCTCAGTTACTATTATTCTTGAGAAAGTTAACTGATATTTGTTACTAGAATAAGCAGAGCTGTTGTTTTTGGTGGTGGTTTGCAGTCTAAAACCAGTGGTATGGTCCTTTAAAGAGATTTTAATGACACTGTTTAAAAGGAAGGTGAGGCGTATCTCTTGTACCTTTCCAGTTTTGATGTCCCGCACGTAGATTCCCTCGTTCTCATCAAGTGGGATGGCCTGACGTCTCAGCATCACCTCCACCGTCGCAGGGGGGACATACTCGATGGGCCCCCGCAGCATCCAGCGGTCTCCGGGGCGACGGAGGACGCCGTTCCTCCGCGATCGCTTGGCCCTCTCCTGCAGTTCCTCCTCCTCCTCTGCCTCCTCTTCTTCCTCACGCTGGCATAGAGAACGAGGGAGAGAGAGGAGGAGGATGGAGAGAAGGGTTAACGAGGTGATGCATTGGAGTGGTGGGGGAGGAGGAGAAGAGGGGATGGGAGAGAGGCACTGAGAGCAAAATAAACACAGGAAATGTAAAAGGAAATTGTAAAAGGAGGATGAGGAGAACATAAAGGGTTGTGTGATAATGAACGATCATGGCATCAGGGGAGGACGGGGAGAGTGAGGAGTTGTTCAGAGGAAAAAAGGGAGAGAAGAAGAAGAGAGTCGCGGTAGAATGGGTTAGCCAGTTAGGAAGGGAAGATGGTGCAGTGAAGGACAGATACACATCTGACTAGCATATTGATAAAGACTTGATAAGAAGTAGGTTAAACACTGAACTCTCACTAAACTCCACTTCCTTTCACAGGAAAAATAACTTCAAGTTTTATACAAGCAAAGACGTCTCCAAACCTCTTTAATGCTCCCAGCTGAATCTCAAACTGAAGTCCAACCTTGAAATACTATTTTACAAATGAAACTTTGTCTAGTTAATGCACAAACCGCTGTCTATACTAGAGCTGCAAATATTAGTCAATTAATTGATTAGGTGATCAACAGAAAATTAATTGTTTTGTGTCATTTTTAAGCAAAAATGTCAACATTCTCTGGTTCCAGCTTCTTAAATGCAGATATTTTCTGGTTTATTTAGTACTCTATGACAGTAAACTGCATATCTTTGGGTTGTGGACTGTTGGTCGGGACAAAAAAACTTTTTAGGTTGCACAAAAGTTACTGTATGTTTACATGGACACCTGAACACACCAATCAGTGCTGCTGGGTGTGGTCTGACATGCAAAAGACTTTAAACTTTCAACCAGAGTGAGAGCAGAGACACACCTTTGACTTTTCACTTCATACCAAGCGTCAAAGATCTGTAGGAAGTTGCAGGTTGTCATTGATCCCGACACACCTGAGTATAAATATGAAGTTTGCTTTTGCAATCACTTTTCTGAGATAAACCGATTGCACAAGATCCACAGAGAGCAAGTACAGGACGTCTGAGTCAGTACAAAGTTATGTCAGCACCTCCCTTCATTCCTTTACATTCCCAACAACTCCCTCACAGAGGGAAGAGGAACATTTCAGACTCAGAGAGACAGCAGATCAGAGTGTCAGAAAACAGAAACAAAATACATTTGAGCTGCAATGATTAGTCGACTGACAGATAATTTTTTCAATCAAAAATGTCAAATATTTACTGGTTCATAGAATCAGACCTAATTTTTGATACTATTTAAAATCTGCATTTTTAACAATAACCACTCAATGTCTTTACATCAAGTAATTATCTCTTTATATAGTAGTTTTCATTGTTAGCAGCAGGGTCCACCATTCCTTCACTGCATTCAGATTGCCAATTTAAACACGAGGGATTGACAGGAAATTATGCAGTGTATAATCCAGTGTTACGGTTTGTAATCAGCCTCACTGTTATACTGTTCACTCTCCTGTAGTTGTATCAAAGCTGTGTTAGCTTCCTGCTAATGCTAACCCAACATGATATTAGCCTCCTTACACTGGCTCCCAGTATATTATATCATATCACTTACTTTTAAGGCCTCTCCTTCCTGTTATATCTCTGACCTCAGCGGACCATAAGAGAGCTCTGATTTTATTATTTTTATTTTATTTGAATTGACTTTTTAATTTCACTTTTTTCTTTCTGAACTTCATTTATTTTATCTAACAACAATGGAATTTATTTTATGTTTTTTTTATGTAAATTTATTGATTTTATTTTGCTGCCTCGTGTGACACTTCTTCTACTCGTGTTAAACACAAAAGATGAAACTTTGATGGAGCTGACGGTTCTGAGTAATGTCACTAATTACTTTTACTGTTGAGTAATTAGTAACATGATTACTTTTCAAAAGCACTAATGTATAAGCGACTGCATTTTCCAACTAACTTGCCCGACACTGCTGATGTCTTTATTAAAACAACCTGAGCTGTTAGACACACCAGCTGCTCTTCTGTTGTTGCAGGAGTAAACCACACCTGCTGTTACCACGGCAACCACAGGTGTTGCCAGATCAGGCAGACCTGATATCTTAAGGAGTAAAACTTGAATGTTTAGATTCTCTCTCTCTCTCTCCTCACCTCCTCAGTGTCGTTGAACGCCTCCACAGCTCTCAGCACCAGACCTTCCTCCTCCGACAGCACGTACACGTCCTGGATGCCGCGTTCAAGATGCTCACCTGGCTGCAGGAAAAATGAACGCTCACCCTGACAGAGAGAAAGAAGACATCAGCAAAAAAAAATTAGTTATTAAGTAGTTATTAGTAGAGCCTCAATGATCAGAAGAAAATTACTCAGCAATAATTTTTTTTATTTCATTTTGAATAATAGTTTTAGTCATTTTTTTAAGCAAATATGCTAAAATTTGCTGGATTTAGCTTCTCAAATGTTATAATTTTAATCCTTTTCTTTGTCATATATTATAATAAACTGAATAACTTTGGGTTGGATTTGGATTGTTTGGACAAAATTAGACATTTAAAGATGAAACTTTTGACTCAGATAATTATAACAGGTATTTTCACTATTTTCTGACGTTTTAAGGACAAAACAATTGATCGAGAAAATAATCTGCTAGCTTTAAAACTAGCTTTAAATTCCACTACGAAACACTATCTGACCTTAAGACTAGTAAAAAAGACAGATTTAACCCTGTTAAGCTTCATGTAAGCAGTAAATGGTCAGAAATTGAAGTTAAAGATGCTCAAAAAAATAGGTTTAATCTATCTTAGTTATCTTTACTTTCAGTGTTTCTCACCAAAACTCTTTGTGTGTTTCCTCCAGTTCCAACGAATCTATTGAAGGTATTTTTTTTACTTATTTTTATTTTATTTATTTGTTTACATCCATGTTTACCTTCCAGTCTTTTTCACTGCATATAAAAAACTGCTCAGAGATCAGAAACTCGTAATGCTAGAGAAACTGTTAGCACTTAAAATCTTGATTTAAGATATAAGATATAGAAAGTAGTCCATCTTAAAATAAGGCAAAATCTTGTCTTTTAATTAAGCAGTTTGGGAATTATTTATTAACAAAAACATTTGTTAATTCAGTTAAATTCAGACCCAGCGGTCGATCTCCTCACCTTCACCACCCTCTTCTGGCCCAGCTGAGGTTTCCCATCAGGTCCGACCGGGTCAAGGATCACACAGTACTGTCGGCTGCTCAGAGTGGTTACATCCACCACGCCCACCACCTCCTCGGCCACAGAGGGGATATGAGCCTCCCGGTCCGCCATGGTGACGAGCCACTCCTCCCCTGTACGCCGGTCCCGCCCGGTGGCGTCTTTAAACGGCCGCAGAGCACGAACGTGGAGCGCTTTCTGATGGCACACAGAGAGTTTCACTAAAAGAATTCTGTAAGACTGTAAGAAGGATGTTCTCTTTTGTTTTTGTGGCTCTGAATCAAAGAAGGAACCCACAATCTGACCAGTCTGTGTTACACAAGTCAATTAATCGATTACCAAATTTATTTGCACATATATATTTAAAAAGACAGTAAGAACTTTAAAAAAAAAAAAAAGTTTGAAAATTGTGCAGGAGAGGTTGGAAACCAAAATGGCTTATGAAAATAGCTCTCCTACATAACTGGAAGTGGCTGTTGGCACAGATTCCTCTGTATCAATAGTCTGTTTATTGTTGGTATGGAATTAATACACATGCACATTGGTATTGATTGCGCAAGATCACATGATCATCATGAATTCAAATTGTTTCAAGATGGAGGAACTTTTTTGCTTGCAGGTGATGCACAAATCCTTCCTGTGGTTTGGGTTAAAATGGTTAAATTTAGGCACAAAAACCACTTGACAGACAAAATGTCCAGTTAGTGGTCTACAAGACCACGGTGTTTTTGTTGAAGTCTGTTCCCACCTCAAATAATGTCCCCCTCCAGTTGAAATTGTGTTTATGTACCAAAGAACAAACTACTATCGGCACAGAAAACCAGTCCAGACCAACAGCCTGTGGACTACTGGCATGGAATCCTGTTTTGTGTCAATAGTCAGTAAATTATTGCACCATATTGCCCATAGAAAGACCTTTTTAATTAAAAAACATATGTACACAGTATACTGAACTAGACTTTTATTCTATACTGAATAATTCAGCAGTACAGCAAATTAAAATTTCTGTGAACTGGAGATGAAAGACTTGCACTTGAGTGGCAGGACATTAAAATTCATTAAAGCAAAATTGAGCTGAACTACTGCTGAAAAGTTAGTTTCATTTGATCATTGGTTATAATGTTAAACATGGTGAATCAACTTAAATAAAGAACCAAACTCAAAATGAAGTGAAGTCCACAGCTGTTTCTTCTTTTCAGCAGTAAAATTGGTTTTAAGTCTGATTCTCCACACGCTTACACCTCTTGATCATTTTAGAGTTAGCTGAACTGAATCAGAACTAATCCTTGTTTTAATGTGACCAAGCAGTTAGGCTTAAAACAAAGTTTATTCTTTACAGCTGTATGAAAAACCAACCAAACACAACCAAAAATAACATATTTAAACCTTCATTTTGAGAGATCTCACTGAATTTGACAGATGCTTTGATTCACCACTTGGACTATTTAAAAGATGCACATTTGGTGTGATTGTGCTGTTGTAATGTGCATACTAAGCCTTTATAGACCAGAAAAACTTGCTTTTTGACTTGAAAGTCACGTCTCAAAGACTTTAGACTTGACTTGATCCAAAAGATTTAAAAACAGCTGAGAATAATAATAAAATCCCACCACACAGACAGAGAGGCAGTGAAGAATGAAGGAGTCAGTCACCTTGTCAGTCAGGATGAACGCATTAACGATGTCGATGACCTCCTCATGGGCACCTGGAAGGTACGCTCCCACCTTACTGACCAGCCACTCCTCACCTGCACATACACACAGTTGGTGTCACTGTCAGCTTTGAAAGTTAAAACCAATTTTTATGGCAGTGTGATTTTACTTAAAATGAAAATCTGTAATTTAACAGATGATTAAAAACAGTATTTTTAGCAGTAAAAGTAATGTTACCATTACAAAAGTAATGTTAGCATTAAAAAGAGTAATGTTGGCATTTAAAATTTTACGTTGGCATTAAAGAAGTTATGTTAGCAATTAAAAAGAGTAATGTTTGCATTGAAAAAGTTACGTAAGCATTAAAAAAAAAGTACCATTGGAATTTAAAGTTATGTTAGCATAAAAAAGTTATGTTAACATAGGTCTGTAGCCCACTCCTTATCTCTGCTCCAGGCTACATTAGCCACTGCTAGAATAACAGACGGTTGAGTGAATCATGTTGCCTTGTGGGTAACATAGGCGCCAAATTTTGACAAGGAAGAAGAATGTTTGGAATAAAAAAAGAGAATATCTCTAGTTTTGCTGCATTGATTTTCATCTTTTTTTCTGAAACTGTCCATCAGGAGTCTGATGAGACTCGTTTAAATAACAAACGCAAGCAGAAGCCATTAATGCAAATGTGCAGAGCCTGCAAGCTTCAGTATGTCAGGTCCTTCCTGTGTGTGTGTGTGTGTGTGTGAGACCTGTGACTCGGCGGACGCCTCCTCGGTCCACTCCTTCCTTGCGAGCTCTCAGTCGGATGGCCTGGTTCTCTCTGATCACTGTGGCTTTGGTGGTCTCCAGAACCGCCACCTCCTTCCTCGGGATGTAAGTTCCTGCCACAACATCAAAAAATATTACTAGTCTGAAATATATCAGAATAAATTGTATCAAACACATAGATGATCCTGAATACCTGCACTGAAATACTGAAAAGACACTTTTGCCCCATCAGATTAATTCGGACCATGAATGGACACTAAGATAAGAATGTTGTATATGTCACTATTATGTGTTTCTGTGTAACACATATTTGATATCGTGTTCTGTAGTTTAGGATCGTGTTTGGTATGTGATTTGTAGCAGTGATTTGTGTAAATTTACATAACACCAGGAAGTATTTAATTATATGCGGTATTATTGTGTGTCATATATCCAACGTGGGATGAACTATTTCAATAATATGACATGAAAATTAAAAATAAATCTTTAATACATTTAGAAATTTGCAAAAATGAGAGAAACTTACAACAAAAGTGGGGAAAAAATGAAATTTATACCAAATTATAAACCTGACTCCTTTAAGTAAGTGAAAAGCACAAGAAATAATTTAACTAGAGTGCTAACAATGCAAATATATCTGGAAAATAATCCTTTTTATCAAATTTTGTCTTTTGTGAACAATCACACTATAAGACACTATAAAAAATGTCAGAAAAACAAGCTGCAATTTCTAAAATACAGAGCTATTTATCTGCCAAACATATTTGGGCCAAGGCTAAGTATGTAGGAAAAATATTAATATTTATTGTGATATTTAATATTTAAGTCAGAGCAACAGTCTGTAAACAATTTCTCACCTGCTTAAAATAAATAAGACACGAACATGTTGTTTTACCTAAAAGTAGAGAGTTTTCTATGAGAATCAAGACGTGAACTGAATACTTAGATTATGTTAAACGCAGTGTTGTTGGTAACGAGTACTCAGATTACTTTTTTGTTGTAACCAGTAACGTAATGTGTTAGTTTTGCAATTCAAGTAAATAGTTATCTAGTTAGGTTTTCAAATAAGCAATCAGTTACTGTTAAAATATTACTGTATTTCCCTGTTTCTTTTGTCGCCACAAAAAACAATAAAAGAGGATCCCTGACGCATTGGCACTCTTTCTTTTCTCATTATGCACCTTTTCCTGCTTCTTGGCAGGTAGCTGCATGCTAGTGGAAGGTATCCAACCTTACCAGTACCCCACCAGCACCCTATTAATTTTATGTTAACTTGTAATCAAACATTATCATTAATAAAGAGCTGTAAAGGGGTGCCTGTTATTCCTGTTATTAGCCTGCAGAGTTACAGATACATTCAAAGGTAGGCGTACATTAGGCTGCGCGCCTTCTGGACAATATAACCAACATGTGCAACGAATCACAAAGGGGTTCTCATTTATGGATTATGAGTTATTTTTCTCAATAGGTAACGCTGTAACGTAACAAGTTACTTTTTAACGACAGTAATGTTGTAATGTAACAAGTTACTCACTTACTTAAAAGTAATGTTACCCCAACACTGGTGACACATTTGTAATATTTATATTAGAGCACAGATTTGACAGATGAATATCTAGAGTATCTAGAGTCTGATAATAACGTACCCGGCCCTTCGAACAGCCACTCGTCTCCAGCCACTCTCTTCTCTCCTCCCTCCTCCTCAAAGTCCAGCAGCGCCTGCAGACGCAGCGCCGTGTCCGGATACACGATCTGCAGTGGTGTCACATCCTGATGGACACATACACATACACAAACGTGTCAGACATGACCACCATAATGGAAGGAAATTCTCCTCTGACATTCAGGGAAGATTCCAACATTAAACTGTAAAGATTGTGTGTTTCAGTTTGTAAATCAGACAGGAGGGTAGACCATGTGGGGAATTTGGGACAATTAATAAAAATAAATTTAAAGTGACAGGTCCCACTTTTTCCTGTCTTTAAAACATGAATTGATTTTTCTGCTAAATAAGGATACCAATTAACATAAAGCCTCTCTACAATTAACAACTTTAATTCTTTACCCATGATAAAACCATGCTCTAGGTTTTTTTCCTTTTCTAAATATCTGCCTTTTTCTACGTTTAAATTTAGCATTAGCATTGTTCTCAGGGTGAAACCTGTGAAACACTGAACACACACACAGACTTATGAATAAATACATAATAAAACACATAAAAACCAGACTGAATTTCATTAGTTGTGCAGGTATTTTCTCATAAACCAAAGTATTGACCAGATGATGGCGCTAGATGAAAAGTCAGAGGATCACCAGAGTTTCTCACAGACCTCCTGGATCTGCTCTCCAGGGTACAGTGGGAACGGATCCTGGGTCAGACGGATCTCCAGGTCGGCATGGCGGAGTTTGGCCTGACCGGACTGGTCAAAGAGGACCTGGCCGTTATCATCGCGGGCCACAGGGTTGGCGACCACGCAGTAGTGACGCGGTGGCACCATGATCATACGCTCCGGAGAGAAGAGCACTCTGGGAAAGAAACAAGTGAAACAGGATGAGGCAAGCACCCAGGAGCAGGGCCGAGTTCTGAAGCCAGTTTGACGTAGTGGCCAAACCGTAACCATCACGTGATGCACACTGGCCCAAAAAAGAATTCTGCCCATAGATTTACATTGTGAAAGAGACATTTGTAAATCAGAGGATCACATTTTTTGAGCATCACAACCCCTTCAAAATTATGTGTTTTACTATCAGAATTTGATCCATTCAGTCCAGAAACATTTGGAAAGTCTAGAAGAGCTGTATGATTGAATTATTTTAATCCCATTCAAGTTAGCAGCTGGCTCGGCTGCGGAAGTATCTGGCCCGCGTGCTCAATGGGCTACACGATCCTAGAAGATCCGGAATATTTACCCAGAGATCAAACTTTTTTGGCTTCATGGGCCACTGAGCAACTTTCAAAGGAATGAACGGAGCCCCACCTCCAATGTTAGTCCAGTTCTCTTTATACATCCATGGCATGAGGTCAAAATGATCACTCTGAAAGCCACCAAACTTGTTTAATTGTGTTGTTTGGCTAACTTACTGAATTTTTCAATTGAAAGAATCTGCCAATCATAATTTTTTTCATCACATTTGATCATTTATCAAATGATTAATAGATAGATAAATGGATAGATCCCATATTTATGGGCTTAGCATGTTTGTTGTTAGCGCAATTTGTTAGCATGTTAACTGTAGTGTTTGTTAACATACCAACATGGTAACACCTTTTGTTAGCATGCTAACAGTAACTTGCCAGGCTTACAATGTTACAACAGCTTAAAGTTAGTGATACCATGATAACTGTAAGGAGAAACTAACTCCTGTCACGCCTCCCTCAAGTAAAACTTGATTTTCTTTTCTTATCAGTATCAACTTGGAATTTTATAAATATTGCCCTCTGGAGGCATGTTTGATCTTGTCATTAAAACAGGTTAGACCTTTTTTTAAAAATCATAAAATAACTATTTATTATTCAATCAATTAATTAATTTTAATTAATCAATTGATTATTTTTATTTATTTAATTAATTAATTAAGTTTCTGTTCAAAGGACCAGCGTATAGGTTTTAGTGGCATCTAGCAGTGAGATTGCAGATTGCAACCAACTGAATACCCCTCCCCTTCCAAGCAGGTAGGAGAACCTACAGCAGCCATGAAACTCACAAAAAACATGAAGGGCCTTCTCTACAAACCAGTGTTTGGTTTGTCCATTCTGGGCTACTGTAGAAACATGGCGGTGCAACATGGCAGGGCATAGAAAGAATCAGTGAACACAGTAAGTGTGTGGGCAATAAAGTCAATCAGTATCTCCACAGTAGTACTGTCCTGCTAAGATAAAGGCTTTTCAACACAAAAGTGTGTGTGTGTGTGTGTGTGTGTGTGTGTGTGTGTGTGTGTGTGTGTAGTCAGGGAGATAACAGAGTGTCCCTGCTCACAATGATAACACACTGATCCAATACAAAAACAGAGGGATGACAGAGTTTCCTTTAGACAAACGCAGGTGATCAGCAGGATTAAAGCTTAATCTGCACATTTTCTTTGCATGTGTCAATGATGAAATGCCATCAGTTTGTATGTCAGTGGTATTATACATGTTCCAGGACAGTGTTTATGACACACTAGCAGCATTTCTTTTTGTACTCTTTGTTCAGGGACCACAAATGAAAAACAGCCTCTTCACTAACTTTGGAGCATTTACAGTAATGTTTATTAATGTGCACTGTGTCTGTTAAATACGTTCTGTAAGGCTGTAGTAAGCAGTGTTTTGAGCTATATGATAAGCACGCTGACTCACTGTCACACTTTCATGGTTTTCAGGGACACTTGAACAGAACAGAGCCGTCATTAATGTTATTAGTAACACTACTATGACCAGTCAAAATGTCTGCTGTGAAAAACATCTACTTTCACACGAGTGCTGTTAGCCACAAGTTAACCTGAGAGTAGCTGTACTCGTCAACAACAAATGATGTTAAGAAGCAGTATCTGGTTAATTGAACCACATCTGAATCTCAGGTTGATTCTTTCTGCCCTCTGACCTTTCATTGTCCTGGCGGATGTAGGTGAGCGGTCCGATCTCCACGCGGGCGATATTGGTGTTCTGGTCCAGCACATGGATGTAGTGGTGAGGCGGGATCCGGATGATGGACGCGTCCACCAGCCCCTCAGTATCCCTGTGGGTTCCTCCCTTCTTAGACATGATCTAAACAAAATACTGCAGAGAGAAGAGAGAGTCTGTCAGTGACGTTACAAACCAGACTGTGTCGTCAGTTTATCTGTTTTAAAGATATTACAGAATTTTATATGGGACTTTTTTTGCAAAAATGCTTTTTAAAGTTGATGTGAAGCTTCTATTCAGCTTCAGCAGTCTGAGTTAGTCATATCAGTGGATATCTGACACGTTTACAGTGTTTTTAGCATCAAATTCCCTCTTTGTGTTTCCTCAGACAGTGTTTCCCTGTTGAGCTGCAGGTGGAAGTATAGTAACAAAAAGAGGAACTTTGGCACTAAAAAGACTGTAATGTTGAAAGATATCTACTTGATTTGACTCATTTGAAGGCTGAAGCTTCATATTAGCTTCAGATAAACTTTTAAATACATTTTTGCACAGAAGGAGGACTGTGGATTTTGTCCCCCATCACTTCCATTGTAAGTTCATTATGAAGGGATCTTCTAATGGTCAGTATGAACAGGAGGAATGATTACAGCAAGAAAAACAGGTTTCAATGTTCACTTGGGCTCCTGACTGTTGTTTTAGAACACACTTGAAAAATTGTGAACCCATCCCAGTATGAACAGCAACTTCATTGTGCACTCAACATGCATGTGACATTGGAGGATGATGAATGACTTTTCTGGAGATAAAAAGCTCATTTTAGTGAATGCACGTCTGTAGAGACAAACAGCAGGTGCTGCGCCTCAGGTATGCACACAGACACACCTGCTACACAAAGTGCAAAGTCTGTACAATGATGAGTTTAACTCTCAAGCTCTCACACATACTGCACATTCAACAGAGCTTTAACAGGTGCTTCTGTCTTCTGATGAATTATCCTGCCGATAATATTTGCACTCACATAACTGAACGTCAACAATGTGTCCATTTGAAACATACAATGAACACTGAGGAGAGAGTGGTGAAGGCCGAAATGTTAGAGAAAGGTTGCCGGTTTGAGCTGCAACGATTAATCAGTTAGTTGATCAACAGAAAGTAAATCAGCAACAAAAATACCAAACTTTTGATGTTTCCAGCTCCTTAAAAGTGAGAATTTGCTGCTTTTCTTTGTCCTAGATCACAGCAAATATTATATTTTGGGGGTTTGGACTGTTGGTCAAACAAAACAAGACATCTGAAGAAGTCACCATGGGTTCTAAGATATTGTGATGCATTTTCTGAGGTTTTACAAACCAAACAATTAATCAATAATGAAGGTTAGTTGCAGCCCTATCAATCCCTGGGCTGGGAGGATAACACGTGTTACAACTAATGAGGTGCTATAACTGAAACTAACAGTTATTTTCTTTTTACAATCAATTAATTAAGGGTCTTTTTTTGTACATCAAACAGTCCAAAAAACAAAAATATTCAGTTTGTATGATGTAAAAACAGAGAAAAGCAGCAAATCTTCATTTTGGAAGGAAGGAAAACAGCATGTTTAGAGTTTTTCTTTGACCATTTTCTGCCGGTAGACTAATCAATTAATTGAATCATCCTTTTATCCCTATATTTAAACACTTTTTTTTTTTGAAAAGAACTAAATAAAGTATTGCTGTCAGTCAGTGCAACATCCCTGAATACAACCTGCGAGGAGAAAGAAACAATCTACTAACTGCAAACATGAACTGAAATTGCACAACTGTTCCAAATCATCTGTTTTCCAGTTTTAGACCATATTTTAATCCTTTTGTCAGAAATAAATTTTCATTAACGAACTGCATTGTATCATTAAAACATCACTGTTGAATCATGATACTGCACTATTATTTGTTTTCTGTTTGTTATTTTGCCTCAATGAGTAAGAAATTAATGAGATGTTCCAGCAAGAACAGAAGTAATCTTCTGATTATTTAATCGATTAGTTGTTTGTCTATAAAATGGTGACAGACAATGGTGAAAAATGTTGATCACTGTTTCCCAAAACCAACAATGACATCCTCAAATGTCCACGACTCGAAAGATATTCAGTTTACTGTCATAGAGACTAAATAAACCAGAAAATATTCACATTTAAGAAACTGGAATCAGAGGATTTGGACTAATCAAAATAATTGGCAATTAATTTAATTGTGAACAATTAATCAATTAATCGACTTATTACTTCAGCTCTTATTATCAGTATAAGTATAAGTAGTATAATAAGTAATAGTATGTAATAAAAGTAAAGATGTTAATTCAGTTTTCTTATGAGAGTCAGGAGTGAAGGAAATAAGGGTTAAAAGAAATTAATAATAATAATAATAATAATAATAATTATTATTATTATTATTATTATTATTATTATTATTATTATTATTATCATTGTTATTATTGTTATTTTTCCTAAAAGTCACATGACTTTAATTATTATTTATAGCTGCTTATGTTGTTAAATTCCTGTGTGATGGTTCTGGAAAGGTTAAATTATTCATCACTTGTGATCCTGAGTCATATTTCCCACTCATGAGAGAGATTAATGGATAAAAACACAACACAGAGAAGGAAAATGTGGCAGAGACATGAAGTAGGAAATGCAAAGATAAGAAGGGAGGCTCCTCTTTATGCTTCTTCTCTGTAGAAACTGTAATGTTATTGGGGACAAAGTACATCAGCTCTGGCTGGACGGGTTTTCACTGCAGGCCTGACGGTGAAATTCATCTGCTCTAACTTCCCATTTTCAATATATACATTTTAGTCAAGTCATACACATAGGCCTAAAGGGTGGCATCCGCTTTCCCGATGTAAATATTTTGTTTACACCAGGAAGTAACTTTCTGGTGATGCACCTCGACGCCCTGATGAATTGCGCACAGAATAAAGAGAGCGTACCAAACTCCCATTTCAAAAACTCTAAATTTAATGTCAACTTCCTTGTTAGGCAGTACACACATGATCAGTTTAATTAAGAATTTTAGGTATTGATATAATGTTCTTTTGAATACGGCTTGCATTCATACATACAGAGTAGCCCATGTTTCAAATTAGGGTTAATTATAACTTTAAAAATGTCTCTTCTCCACTGTCCACTGATGTTAACGTCATATCAATGGAAGAAGGCTGGACACAGTTGTTAAAGAGACATTTTAATAAGTACAGAGCTTCTCTGTGTGTCAGACGCACGCCGATTTGAAGAAATGCTCCTATTCATTCAGAAAACATCTTCAGATGGTTTATATCATGCGTGAATCTTCAGAGATAAGTAAGTAACTTTTAAACTTCGAGGTTTTGGAGCGGAGTTCTGTGAGGAAGCTCCCGGATCTTACCTCAGCAGCGGTGTGCGGAGAGGAAGGCAGCTCGGACGGATCCTGGCTGGTTACACTGGTGGATGTTCAAGTTGTGTAAAAGCCAGGACCACTGTACATTCAGCTGCAGTGGTTTTGTGGGGCGTCACTGCTCTGTTGTGATCCCGGAAAAGGGATCATTGGTCACGTGGTTTACAGGTTGCAGAGCTGCGTCAGAGTCACTATGGATCCATAAGTGACAAAAAAAAAAAAAAAAAAAAAAAAAAGCCCACAGGTGTGACAGAAGGCGTGTTATTCCTCGTTTTTTTAGGGGTTTTTTGTTGTTGTTGTTGTAGTTTTACGTAAAATGCGTCAGTGATGACGTAAAAACAACGTTTTTGACGCGATGAACCATAAACACTGGTTTCACATCTCAAGTCTTAATTGCTTCCATGTTTCCCTCACTGGCGTCCTTTCTTCAGATTTCGATGTTTACAAGCAGTGGTGGAAAGTAACTAAGTACATTTACTCAAGTACTGTACTGAAGTACAATTTTGAGGTACTTTACTTATAATTTAACTTTAGAAGAACAACTTGATTTCTTTCTGTTGAGAATACTGTAAACCTGTAATTAAAACCCTTCTGTAAAATAAACTAATGCTCAAAACTCTTATCTTAATGTATTTGTGATTTATAACCACAGATATCCAGCAGGGGGCGATGTGACAGTATATGTGGTTTCATGCTCTTCATCTGACAGCTCTGTGTGTAGGACAACTGTTTGATATACCAAAGACCCATAAATCAAAGCTGGTCTTGACTCATTCTAGGACATTTACAGCATTTTACATTAAGGAAAGTGGAAAACATGAATAATGCTTGGAATTTGTTTGTTTGTTTGTTGTTGTTGTTGTTGTTGTTGTTGTACTCTAAGAGAATGCTGTTAAAGGAAAAGATTAAACAGCAGAAAAAGGCAAGTGGACTAAACATTACAGCATCACAGGCTTGTCAGTAGAATACAACTTTACATGGAATTTACTTACAACCTTCAACTTGATTACATTTATGAAAAGAAAATTTGTTACGATATTTTTCAAAAAACCTAACCAAGGAAGGTTACATCATCATCATCATCATCATCATCATCATCATCACATTTAAAGGACTAAACCTTCAGTTTAGTCTTGTTTAGTTATATTTAGAGACTTTGATCAGAGTCACTACATGTCATATATTGTTATTTTTAGGACAAGCTGGTCTACTCAGAAATACCATCAGATTCCTTTCTATGGCCTCATAAAAGCCACATCTTTGTCAAAGATACTATTAAGCCTCCCCCAAATAGTTAGGCAGAACCGATTCCCATTTCCATGTTCTTTTTGAATTCTGTGTAATTCTGATCCAAGGGGAGGTGGAGCACTAAAGAACATGTGTTGGCTTTTGGCAATCTTGCCAGTCCATCATCTGGATGGAAAAATTCCAGCATTGGCTGGATCCTACACCCCGTTCCCGAATGACAAATATGAGCATTTGCTTGAGGGTGATGGGATCGGCGAGTCCACCTGTACATAAATTGTCAAAGAAACATAAAATATTGCAATATGACTTACAAAACCGTATGGATCATAGCCGGGAGTAGGTTGTATAAAATAGAGAATCAAAACAGATTTACCCAGTAAATGTGTTTTGGAGAAACACCGAAACATTATCTCTGTTTCCCTCAGATTTCAGTTTAATGCCTGTGAGTTCTGTTTCATTAAGTTATCTACCTCATATAATTGTTACAATTTGGCAAAAGTGAATGTATTATTCTTTTTAAATTATTCCTTTAAAGATTTTTAGATTACTCTTTTCAGGTTATTTCTTCAATCCCACTATTCCTCCAGTGCTGCCCATAGCTGCAGTGGCGGGCGGTCCTGAGCCCAGTTATACCTGCAGTCAGATAACACTGCCAGCAGCTCATCAATGGATTTTAATCGAGCAATCAAAGCCTTGTTCTCAATGTTACATTATTGTTTCTGTCAGTTCCAGGCTGATCAGACACAAGGATTTTGTGTAATTATTCCACTTCAGAAATGATATGATATGATCATCATTTCATCAATGATTATGGCTTTAACCTGCTGACTGCAAAATAGCCACTAGACTTCCCGCTGCCACTCCTCCTCCGTTAGTAATTGCAGCACTGGACATCATGCCTGCAGCGATGGAGCCTCCTGCTATTCCAGCTGAGGTGAAACCTATGGCCCCCAGAACAAGAGGGGCCACAACCAGCAAACCTCTTGGAAAACACAGTCAAGAAAACTTTGGAAAAAATGGTTCATAATATTTTAGCATGACTTTGTGTGTTAAATTTTAAGGTGATTCATAAATACTTTCCCAACATCTTACCTGAACCTGCTGCAAATGTCACTGAAACACAATATTATAACAAAAATTGATATCTAATTACAGCTCAGCTGGCCAATAATAAAAGACATTTTCTGTCATAACTATCATCATTAAATGGTAATTATGAAAAACAAGTGTATCTATTAAGAGACTGTATCAGTATTGTCAAAGGAACAGTTATACTTAGAGTCCTCTCTGCTCTGTGGAGCCTGAGACGTGGTTGTGGGGGTTAAGTAGCCTCTAATTTCTCAAGAAACAAAATAACAGATGGCATCACAGGGTCATTCTCTCTATTAATGTAACCCAAATAAACACTAGTAATTAACATTTCTGAGACAGTAAGTCATCACTGTAACTGGAACATGAGAGGAAAAACAAAAGACAAATACTAAAGAGTTGCTACACCTGTTCCAAGTAATTGAACTAAAGTACAATATCACCTATTTATACTTAAGAGATAATATGTGTTATTCCAGCATACGGGACCTGTAGCGACTTTAAAATGTCTTCATGTCTACCAACAGTTAAAGATAGAATCAGATCTAAAAATTTGACCCAAGATTTGAGTCAAAGTGTATCTAACGTGCAAATATATAATTCCTTAAGTCCCCATCTTCTCATTTACAGTAAATCTGTGAAACCACCTTGATGCAATACTGAACTTTTACCAGTGGAGGGTGATATTTCACACAGCACACAGTTCAGAGTCCCTCCTTGTTCTATTGAGGTGAAAATGAAGGGTTATCTTCAGTTTCAAGTTAGCCATCTTGTAAAAAAACAGCGATTTCTCCACTTTTTTGATTTGTGATCCCTTACAAAAAAGCAGCAGCCCCTTGTCAGGTTTCAGATATCTAATAAGAGTTTGTAGCAGTTCCATCAATGAGACATCTTCCCTCTAAACTTTTCAGTTTCATTTAAATAATTGTTTGATGCATAAAGTGGTAGAATTATCCAATACCCACCACATGGGCCATCAGTCCACAACTGAAAATGACAATCTAACATCATTTTCAGTGTCGATCCTCTCATCACAGTTCAGTTCCTGATCTAAATATTTGAATTTAATAAATCTAAAATATCTTGTTATATTTTATAGTTCATGACTCAGCAGTTCCCCCTCAGCTCAACAGACCATTTTAACATTTTTCAGTTTATTGAAATCATCTCATTTAACTAATGTACTTCTGGTAATGATGATTTGTAATGACCATTTTTAATTATGAAGCCTAACCAGGGACAGCGGTTGTCAATTAGCCTCGGCTAGAAATCCTATAAGCAACACATCTGTATCATGTTATTGTAACCTGTTACAGTGTTTTTTTTTGCATTA
Source organism: Thunnus thynnus (assembly GCF_963924715.1). NCBI lineage: Eukaryota > Metazoa > Chordata > Actinopteri > Scombriformes > Scombridae > Thunnus > Thunnus thynnus. Next base: position 1,896,574 of record NC_089533.1, on the reverse strand, counting down.
TCCTGACAAATACACTAATAAAATAAACAAAATTTAAAAAAATGTTTTTGTTTAATGCCCACAACTTTACTGTGGCCACAAAGTAAATTAATTACACTTAAATTTAAAAAAAAAATACAACATTTGAGGTTTTGTTTTGTTTTGTTTTAATTAAAATTGGACAATTTGATTAGGCAGGAAAATGTTTTGCATAACCTGTCACATCAGGTCTGAAGTTTTTCTCACGTTACAGCAGCTCCATTTGCAACTTCACAGACAAATTAAGGCAAGAAACAAAGATATATACATTTAATATATTTAAAATAACATTACAATCACAGAAGACAATATTCAAGGCCTTTCAACATACATTTGATCTGGGATTAAGCTCCATATTTAATTTTAGGATTGATTGGTGAATAAAAGAGTGCTTCAGTCTGATCTTATTAAATTGTGGAACCCAGTATCTCCAATTTGATTTTCACAATTTGTTTTCGCTGTTCAAGATATGGTTGTGGTCAGAGACAATGTTGTTGACCAGTCTTAATATGTTATTATACATGTTATATGTTATGTTATATTCACTCAGCCCTTTCTGATCAGTGGTGGACATTATAAGGAATGGAAGTATTTACTGAAAAAGCTATATATAAATATAGTTCATGGTGGCGTTGGCTCACAGAACATCTGATGTGGTGCATATTTAAACACAGGATCCAGGAAACCATTCCAACAATTTATTGTAGTCAAGAGTGGATTGAAATGGTTAACAGTTGGATGATTTTTTCTATACAAAGGAATATTAAAAAAAAACCCTGAGGGGCGGAGCCATATGATCTTGTGGGAGTGGTTTAGTCAGGAGTGGCATGTCGCGTGCAAGTCTAAACAATTTGAATTAATCATTTTTTTTGATTTTCCTTTCTGAAGAGTCCAGTCATCCATCCCACTGCTGCTCCAGCTGCTCCTCCAACTGCTGCTCCAGCAGTGCCCACAGCTGCAGAGGCAGCTCCCGACAGACCGACCGCACCTGCAGCAAGACGTCACACGTTAGATTCCCAGCAGAGCATCAGTGGACTTTATCAAGCTGTCTAACTGCAGAGAAGCTGAGAAAGCCTTCTTCTCAAACCACTACTGTCATTGCAGCATATACTTTAAAGTACTTGTGAAAATGTGATATTATTGTTGTTTCAGCTGCAGGTTTTCCAGACACTATTTATAGGAGTTTATGTTCTTCCAATCCTCTTGCACATGCAAATATAACTGTTATCACTACAATAACATATCAAGACATGTAACCTGCTGACTGAAAAACAGCCACCAGACTTCCTGCTGCTACTCCTGCTCAGTTTGCAACTGCAGCAGCCGACATCATTTTAGCAGCGACGGATCAAAGCCTTGTTCTCAATGTTACATTATTGTTTCTGTCAGTTCCAGGTTGATCAGACACAAAGATTATGTGTCATTGTTTAATAATAATCATTTCATCCAAGATTATGGCTTTTACCTGCTGACTGCAAAATAGCCACCAGACTTCCCGCTGCCACTCCTCCTCCGTTAGCAATTGCAGCACTGGACATCATGCCTGCAGCGATGGAGCCTCCTGCTATTCCAGCTGAGGTGAAACCTATGGCCCCCAGAACAAGAGGGGCCGCGGCAACAGCTCCCACTGCAGATGGACAAGAACAGTGTTTTTCATGACAATGTACTGAAATACTTTACACAATCTACATTAAAGTGTGTCAAAAGTTAGTTGAAAAAGTCTTACCTGCACCTGCTACCACGCCAACAACTGTTCCTGAAACACACAATAGAAAATGCTGCTTGGTGCGTATTTCAATAGGATTGGATGTGATCCTCACAAAGATAGAACTCCTTCACACACACACACACACACACACACACACAAACACTAACATACAGATCTAAAATTCACTAGCCACCTATTGAGATACATTTACTGTGTATGTGTATGTGTGTTGACTGTGAATTTAACCGTTGAATTAGACAGTCACTAACAGGTTGCTATGGTATCAGCGCCCCCCTGTGGCAGATACTGACACACTTGTCTGTGATTAACATCCACATTCATATCACTTGGAATGTTTCAGCCAAAATGCCAAAATTAGTCACCAAACAACTTCTTATAACTCAAAAATTAAAAGTTTAAAATTATATAACAAATAAATATAAATAAATTTATATATCAACATCATCTCTATTTTTGGTAATGAGATCAGAGCTCATGACATGTGAGTCAGTGGGACTTTTATTCACAGCTCTCCACCCTTTTAGGGGACGTACTCAAAAAACTGAGTCATACTTCAATGGAAGTAACACTGGATAAGAGAGGACAAATTTATCTACTGTGTAATGTGTAATTTGTATAATGTGTTGAAGATTTTGGATAAAATTTGAAGGCCTGGACCTACACTCTTTGTCTGCGCAATATAGACCCATTATAAAATCTGTCCAAAGATTTCATGAAACATAACCTGTGATTCTGTAAAAACCGTACAAGATGTCAAAAAGCTAAACAGAAGTTTAACAGCTGAAAGTCTTGTGATCTGTTCAAAGCCTAAATTACGTTAGCATTAAAAAGAGTAATGTTAGCATTAAAATGTTAGCATTAAAAAAAGTTACATTAGAATTTAAAAAGTAATGCTAGCATTAAAACGAGTAATGTTAGAATTAAAGAGTAATGTTAGCGTTAAAAAAGTACAAATTGAATTTAAAAAGTTATGTTTGCATTAAAAATGTTTTTTAAAAATTACGTTAGCATAGCTCTGTAGCCTGCTCCTCATCTCTGCTTGAAGCTAACAGCTCCATGCTACATTAGCCAATGCTAGCACAAAAAACTTTTAACAAGGGAGAAGAATGTGTTGAATAAAAAAAAGAAGATATCTTTGGTTCTGCTGCATCGGTTTTCACTCTTTTTTCAAAAACTGTCCATCATGAGTCTGATGATGTTACTCTTTTAAATAACAAACATGAGCAGAAGTCTTTAATGCAAATGTGCAGAGCCTGCAAGCTTCAGTCCGCCAGGTTCTTCCTCATAAAATATTTAAAACATTTTGATTTGCAAATGTTTTATAATCAAGGACCTGCATGCAACAGGTCTTGTGTGTGTGTGTGTTACCTGCGACTTTAAGGGCGGTTCCATCGTCTCCTCCTTCATTTCCATCGTCTCCTCCTTCATTGCGAACCTCGATGGTCTCCAGAACCATCACCTCGTTCCGCGGTATGTAGAGTCCTGCCACAACATCAAAAAAATGTTATGAGTCTGAAATATATCAGACTAAAGGCCTTTAACACACCGGGAGTGAGAAGAATAAACAACACGAAAATGCAAAATACTCGCCTGTGAATAGTTCACATCAAATTAATTGCTCCATCAGATTAATTCAGACGAAAGGACACTAAGAAAACAGTTGTATAGGTCACTTTTATGATGTTTTTCTGTGTAAAACATGTTTCCTTTAGTTTAGGATCATGTTCAGTGATTTGTGGCAGTGATTTGTTTTAATTTACATAACTGCAGAAAGTATGATATGTGGTGTTATTGTGTGTCACATAATCCAACGTGGGATGAACTATTTGAATAATATGCAATAAATCTTTAATACATGTAGAAATTTGCAAAAATGAGAAAATGAAAACTGAGAAAATTCACACTTATATGTTACATTGTTACGTTTGTAATGATGTAGTAATGTAATTATGTTTATAAGGTCTAATATTTATATTAGAGCACAGATTTGACAGATGAAGAATATCTAGAGTCTGATAATAACGTACCAGGCCCTTTGAACAGCCACTCGTCTCCAGCCGCTCTCCTCTCTCCTCCCTCCTCCTCGAAGTCCTGCAGCGCCCGCAGACGCAGCGCCATGTCCGGTTCCACAATCTGCAGCGGTGTCACATCCTGATGGACACATACACACATATCAGACACATAGACTGTAAAATAACTGTGACGTCACCAATTGGTTTATGGACTCCAGTTATGAAGCCTCGAGTTCTGTTTTTTGACTGTCGCCATCTTGGATTTGACCGTCGCCATCTTGGATCTTTGGAGCCAGAAGTGACCATATTTGGATGAAAGAGTGGAGCTGACCCTAACGTTAGCTGCTAGCTTGGTTAGCATGGTGCATTTACAGTCTACGGTTAACTGTCATTATGCTAATTTAGCTAGCGAAAAACAGGCTTAAAACATTAAAACAAAATGTGCTTACTCTGTGAATCTGGGGTTATGCTAAGGTTACGTTACTTAACCAACATTGTCACCGTGGTAGCATCTTGTTAATCTTTAAAACATGAGGAGATTTTTCTGCTAAATAAAGATGCACAATAACAAAACGCCTCTCTACAATTGAAAACTAATTCTTTACCCATGATAAAACCATGTTCTAGTTTCTTTCCTTTATTAAATATTTGCTTTTTTCTCTGTTTAAATTTAGCATTGCATTGTTCCCAAGCGGAAACCTGTGAAACACAGAACACACAGACTTATGGAGAAAAACATAATAAAAACCAGACTGTGAATGTCATTAGTTTTGCAGATTGTCGCTCATAAACAAAGAAGTTCCAGTCAGCTGATAAGCGTGCAAGAATTGACTTTTCTTTACAACTGGAACTTCGGGGGATTTGATTGAACATCATAAAAGACAAAACAAGTGGTGTACATGTTGTCTTCTACTCAGCTAGATGAACAGTCAGAGGATCACCAGAGTTTCTCACAGACCTCCTGGATCTCCTCTCCGGGGTACAGCGGGAACGGATCCTGGGACAGACGGATCCCCAGGTCGCCATGGCGGCGTATGGCCTGACCGGACTGGTCGAAGAGGACCTGGCCGTTATCATCACGGGCCACAGGGTTGGCGATCACGCAGTAGTGATGCGGTGGCACCGTGATCATTCGCTTCGGAGAGAAGAGCACTCTGGAAAAGATACAAGTGAAACAGGATGAGGTCACAACAATCACTCTGAAAGTTACCAAACTAGTTTTATTATGTTGTTTCACCAAATAGTGATTTTTCCCTCTAAACTTCTCACATGCTTTCATTTCAATAAATGTTCAAATGATCCAATATTTCAGCAAAAATCAAAGATTGGAGAAAAAACAGATTTGTGTATCAGAACTTTGTTTTTTCTTCTTTCCTCTCCCATTAATCATCTCACCACCCCTCAGATTTATCTGCTGACCCTTTGGAGGGGCCCGACCCCTAGGTTGGGAACCACTGGACTAAACTAGCTAACTGTATATAAAGTAGTGTAAACTAGCTCCACCTCCAGCAGCTACAACAGTAACATGCTGCTCTAACACTGATGCTTCACTATTAATAATCTAATGATGTCATATATAATAATATATCAGTCAGAGGGACCAAACCACTACTTTTACTGCAATACTTTAACTACATCAAGCTCATAATACTTATGTACTTTTACTGCAATACTTTAACTACATCAAGCTCATAATGTACTTTTAGTTAGTGGGATTTTTCATGCAGGACATTTAATGGAGTATTTTCTACATTGCTGTACTGAAACTAGTACTGGTAGCCACAAGTTAACCTGAGAGTAGCTGTACTCGTCAACAACAAATGATGTTAAGAAGCAGTATCTGGTTAATTGAACCACAGCTGAATCTCAGGTTGATTCTTTCTGTTTTTTCTGCCCTCTGACCTTTCATCGTCCTGGAGGATGTAGGTGAGCGGTCCGATCTCCACGTGGGCGATGTTGGTGTTCTGGTCCAGCACATGGATGTAGTGGTAAGGCGGGATCTGGATGATGGACATCTTAGACACGATCTAAACAAAATACTGCAGAGAGAGGAGAGAGTCTGTCAGTGACGTTACAAACCAGACTGTGAATTTATCCATTTTAAAGATATTACAGAATTTTACATTGGACATTTTTTGCATTTTTTTGTGCAAATATGCATTTAAAAAATTTGATGTGAAGCTCATGTGAGGCTTCAGCAGTCTGAGTTAGTCATATCAAGTGGATATCTGACACATTTACAGTCTTTTTAGCATCAAATTCCCTCTTTGTGTTTCCTCGGACAGTGTTTCCCTGTTGAGCTGCAGGTGGAAGTATAGTAACAAAAAGAGGAACTGATTTGACTCATTTGGACGCTGAAGCTTCATATTAGCTTCAGATAAACTTTTAAAAACTTTGTGGATTTTGTCCCCCATAACTTCCGTTGTAAGTTCATTATGAAGGGATCTTCTAATGGTCAGTATGAACAGGAGGAATGATTTAAGCAAGAAAAACAGGTTTCTATGAGCCTCATTCACAAACAGTGCGTACACACAAATGTATGCTTAAACTGTGCATACGAATATTTTAAGCACAAATCCAGGATTCATCAACATGTTCTTACCTGAATTTGTTCTTACTCTGTGAGCAAATTTAGAACTGCCTTATACGTACAAATCATAAACATCCCACAATATTTATTCAATGTAAACAGTATAATAGAACCAAAATTGTTTAAAAAATGATTGGGCCTAAATATGCAAAAAAAAAAAAAAACCCAAACTTACCAGGGTAATCTGAAAAGTTCCTAAATAAGCAATAAAACTTCATCAGTGAGTGTGATACAGCACACATGTAATATGGCTCAGATTGCAAAATTAGTTACACGTTCAGTGTCCCAGGTTATTTTCTGTAGCTACAGATTACAAACGAACAATTAAATCGAGATAATTACTTTTATGGTTTTATCGCCCAGTATGCCTTATTAAAGTTCCGCGACGTTGAGTTTTACATGACGCAAAATGTGACCGCGTTCAAGTAATAAATGAAATCGAAGAAAAATACCAGCATTGTTTATGTTTGTTGGCTCGAAACTTCTGTTATGAACTGGTCTGACTGGCTACGGTGGCTAGGCTAACAATAGCTGTTATATTAGTTATATTAGCTGTGAGTCTGACAGACGCCCTTCACTCTCCAGCGGTACCTGCCGTCAGGAACCGTTATGTGTCTAACTAACACACCTAATAATTACTACTGTATGTGTCTCCAAACAGTTGTTAAAGGACAGAGCTCCTCCGTGTGTCAGACGCACTTAAAGAAAGGTTCGTCATCACTCAGAAAACATCTTCAGTTGCTTCATGTCATGCTTGAGTCTTCAGTGATAAGTAAGAAACTAAACTTAGAGAGTTCTCCCGGGTCTTACCTCAGCTACGGTGCGCGGGAGGCTGACAGCTCGGACGGATCCTGACTGGAGACCGAACCGCCGCGTATTTATAGACTGCAGGACAAACACACAGTCTGACGCAGCTGCACGAAGGGAAAACGAAACTTAAAGAGCATTGCGACTCCAGAAGGGATTGCATCATAAACTGAAGCATATTCCCATAGGAACATGAACATGTTGGGTTTTTTTTTTTTGTTTTGACCTGATAACGATCCAACTGGAAGTGAAATGTGTGTGGTGTGCTGCAAGTGATGTAATATAATATATCATATAATGACATTTTCTATATCAATAAAAAAATCCCCAGAAAACTAGAAAAACAAGTTTCTGTTACAAACAAGCAGGTGGTGACGGCGGAAATTTCCATTTCTAGTGAACGCATCATAAAATCACTAGCACAAATCAATAAAAGCATGACTTACACCTAATTTTATCCGGCACGGAAATGTCAGTCATTCATTGATGACAAAAAGCGAGATAACTCTTCTTTTACCAAAAGTTTTTCATTTAATTATGACAAAGTAAATACATATATTAAAAAGGACATACACATATATACCAACGTGTTTTGTATTTCACTTATTTTCTTTTTTTAAACTCTTCAACAGATGTGAGCGCGAGGAACACGGAGGGATTTTCCTGAGAAAGAAAGAAAAATCCAAAAAACAGACGTTTCATTCATACAGAGGTCACATGATCACTGGGGGTTAACAGTCATGTTAGCGCAGAGCTATGGCATGCTAAATATGGAAACTTTATCCATACACTGCAGGCTGGACACATAAAAGAAACAACATTTTATAAGCATCTTGGACAACAACAAGGACAAGATTTATTTTACAGGTCCTTTAAATTTGTAGTAATTTTCTGGAGTAATTTGCAGGCAACACAACCCCTGTAAAAATACAGCTATGTTGTAAAAATCATTTCACATTATTATTAAAGAAAGACTTTTGTCATTATGGAATTAAACAGTAAAATCTAATTTCACTGTATTTCAGGATCTTGTAAAAAAAAATACAGCCATTTTGTAGAATCACCATCATTTGACTTTATTTTCAAAAAGAAAGACTTCATCACTTTTGTGGAATTAAATAATTTACTTAGTATTATAATATATATATAATATATATTATTTTATTTTATACTTTGCATCAAGTTGCACCAACCTTTTTGTAAAATGTCCTAAAAATTACCCATTAAATACCTGCAAATTACTCCTACTTACTAACACTACCATGTAAAAATACATTAATGTTGTATGATAACTGGCATTGGCCCTATTTGTCACAAAAAGTCTTGCTTTTTTTGTATTACGAAATTTGAATGTAAAATTAATTTCTTGGTGTGTTTTTACTTACAAAACCTTTTTAAAAAAAACCCAAAAACAGTCATGCTGTACTTATAACAAGCTTCAACTTTAAAAAACAGACATTAACTTATCGAGTGTTTAGTGTCGAAAATGTATCAACACTCAACAATATTCTTCAAAAATGTGAAATGTGTGTAAAACAACGTGAAACTTTATCACAGATTGTATGTATGTGTATATATGTATATATATATATATATATATATATATATATATTCTTACAGTATATTTAATGGTTAATTTTTAGGCATTTTACAGAAAAGTCAGTGCAGTTTGAGACAAATTGCAAGAAAAAATAGAAAAAATGTTAAGTTGGTTTAGTGTCGATTCATTTAATTTGGGTTCGTATATAGTTGTTAATTTGCAAAAATTACACTCTTAACAATTCTTTAAATGACAGGATACTTAGTTTTCAGTGTGTAGTTTTGTGTTTAAAATGGTATATTATCATATTAGAATCAACAGTTACAGCAGCTACTTTTTAGAAAATTGAAAAAGTGTAATATGCTAATATATGGTTTGACACAAAATTACATTGAAAACTGTTTTCTATCAGTTAATTGTCAAAAGACTAATTTATTAAGAATCTTTGCAAATGAACAACTACGAACCCAAAAATCGACTACTCACTAAATCGTCACTAAGTCGACTAAACACTTTTTTCTTATACTTTTTACCAAATTGCGCCACCGTTTCTGTAAAATGTCCTAAAATTTCCTGTTAAATACCTGCAAATTGCTCAGAAAATTTCCTGGGCTTTTACTGTAAAATTAAAGGACCTGTAAAGTTTTCTTTTTTAAAGGAAATGTTTGTGAAAATATGTGAGGAAAATCTGTACAAAGACCTTTGGTTGAATATCTGCTCCTGTATATAGCTCTAGTGTACAATATACATATTTAGATAACTCTAATTTAAATACTAATTTGGCTAAAATGAATATAAAAAATAGTATGTATGTTACTGACATGAAATGAGCTGAACATGCATCTCTTCCCTTTATATAAACAACAGGATTTTACAGGTTTACTGCAGCTTCATTAACACACACGTGTATTTGTAGAAAAGGTCAGTTTTAAGCACACAAACATACTTTAGTGGCACCTAGCTGAGCCGAGGACAATCTAAACACAGTTAACATCACTTGGTATAAAATAGATTTTTTTTTTTAAATATTAAAAAGGATAAAATTTGAAATGGTCAGACATGACAGATAGAGAACCGAAGTCAGAAAAGCCCATTCAAAACTACATTAATCAAATAAATGCCAAAGAAATCCGCCTTACAACGCACCCTTACCCAACTGTGTGTCATGTGGTTCACTCCATATATAGATAAAAATGGTGCACTTTTAGAAAGGATGTAAGATCATTGTTTAATTCATATTTTTGTTTAATCCGCTCCCTGTTTTGGAGCAGAAACGCCTAATATGACATACCCACCTACCTTGCCGACAACCTGATGTCAGCTCATCGCACACGCCAATAAATGGGTGTATAAACGATGGATTTGAGAAGTTGACGTTTGGAGTAAAGGAGAAAAAGAAGTGAAATCCTGCTACTGTAGTTTGTTAACGTAGCCTCTGCAACCGGAGGAAGCTTCCTGAAGCTGACCAATCAGAACAGAGTGGGCTCATCAGGAGACGGGCCTTAAAGAGACAGGAGCTAAAACGGCCTGTTTCAGACAGAGGCTGAACTGAGGGGCTGCATAAAGGACCAGTAGAAGATAAATAAGGAGCTTTTAACTGTAAATCATGCAAAAATATTCCAGTAGAGCCCCAGAATATAAATATACACAAGGAAATGTGCAGAATATGTGTACTTTAAGTTAGTTGCATGTATTCTTAATAAGTTGCCGATTAAAAAAAAATGTGTTTAAATAAATAATGTCAATCTAAATAAGTGATGATGGCAAACACATTCAGTCTACTGCCTGTTAACCATCAACATCTCTGAGATTAATGCTGTTTTTTCATTGCTGAGAGATTATTTATCATGGTTTGGGGTATTCATATCGACCTCTGTAGTAGATGCTCATTTATATTAAAACATGGATGTTAAACCCCTTAATCACGCTTCACTTTTTCAGACAGTAAGTGACATCCAGACTTCGGCTCTCTAAAATGTCAAACAGACAGAACTTCATAGACAAATATTAGTATTTAAGAATAATCAATAATACTCAGGAGTTTTTCCTCACAGTGGACCGCTGCTCCGACTCTGTCTCTGTTTGGTTCATGTTTAATAAGACAACATAAAGATTAAAAAGATCCATCCGTACAGAAATCAGATTTCAATTGTTTCAGTTAGAAACATGAGTGCAGGATTCAGTTTTTCTGGTGGAGGAAGCACAGTGAGGATTAAGTGCTGGTGTTTGACTTTAGCTCCTCTGACTGTCTCCATTGTGCAGTTCAGAGGGAGAATCGGAAAATCACTCCATCAATCCTTCTCTGTTCCATCTTTTCCTCTTTCTGAGTTTCACTTCCTGAGCTTGAGGGTGCATGTTTTGTGGATTTCATACGAAATCTTCAGTCCAACATGGCGTCCAGCTGGTCGGCCAGGTCATCAAACATGTTGCCGATGTCATCCAGAATGTTCCCTGCTGACTTCACTGTGTTCGCTCTGCTGGTGTAGAAACAAGAAACGAGACTCAGTTAATATCAGTAGTGGAAAGTCATTAACTACATTTACTCAAGTACTGTACTTAAGTACAACTGTGAGGTACTTGTACTTTACTTGAGTATTTCCATGTGATGCTACTTTATACTTCCACTCCACTACATTTCAGAGGGAAATATTGTACTTTCTACTCCACAATATTTATTTGACAGCTTTAGTTACTTTTCAGATAAAAATCAAATGTAAGACGTAAGTAAGTAAGAATTTCTTACCTATCTGAGTCCTCTAGGTTCAGTTTCCTCTCAACGGCGATTAGAGCTGCTTCCAGAGACGTGCTGGTCTGATCCAGTCTCTGCTGGACCACTTCCGTCCCGCAGGACAGCTCGGGGACGAGGCCCGGACCCACCACGCACACCTGAGGCTTTGCTGCTGTCAGTGAGGGGCTCTGAGGGGCCGGGGACAGGGAAGGAGCCGGGGCCAGAGCTGGAGCCGAGACCAGGGGCCCATGGGCTAGAGCCGGGGCCGGGACCAGGGGCCCGTGGGCTGGCGCCGGGGATGGGACCAGGGGCCCGTGGGCTGGCGCTGGAGGCAGGACCAGGGGCCCATGGGCTGGTGCTGGGGCTGGGACCAGGGGCACGTGGGCTGGCGCCTGGGCTGGGACCAGGGGCACGTTGACTGGCGCCGGGGCTGGGACCAGGGGCATGTGGGCTGGCGCCGGGGCTGGGACCAGGGGCCCATGGGCTGGCACCAGGGGCCCATGGGCTGGAGTTGGGGCTGGGACCAGGGGGACATGAGCAGGAGAGGACGGAGAGGTGAAGGCCACGCTCTGAACCACGCTGACAGTCACAGCTGGAGAGGAGGGTCCAGCTGCTGAAGAAACAGAAACAATAGCAGGTTAAATACCAACAAGTTCCAAATCAACAGCAACAAGTCACAAGTCAAGAACAACACGTCCTTAGTCAATTCCTGTCAAGAACAAGTCAACAGACAAGAATAAAAAGTGTCAACTCAAGACCAACAAGTCCCAAGTCAAGACTGACAAGTTTCAAGTCAAAGGTGACAAAGTCTAAAATAGTTAAATTCATGACTCGGGTCTGACTCGAATCCAAGTTATGTGACTGAGGAGACACAAATTCTGATTTGTCACTTCTCGTCTGTAAGATTTCTTAGCAGTGTTCATACCTGACATAAAATTACCTTGTGCTGCTAGCAGACTATGGCGGACAGGTTTTGGGGCAACTGCAGGAGGTTTTGGGGAGAGTGGAGGTTTGATGGGGGACCCTGTAGCTGGACTGGCTGGCCTCTCCACACTGGCCTCACTGATCCTCAGACTGACCTCCTCCTGGCTCTGGGACGGAGGCCTGCTGCTGTCTGACTCCGAGCCTGCCTCTCTGCTGGGGGAGCTTCCACCCTGCTCCTTGTCTTTGGGTTTGTGTCGGCGCTTTACTGTGTCTGACTCCTTCAGGTTAAACTCGGGCACCTCTAGGTTTTTGCCTGCTGGTTTCTCTGGTGGCTCCAGCACAGCTTCAGCCCTGGGCGGCCCCGGAGCTTTGGGCCTCTGTTTGATAGTCAGGTTGCCTTCCTCAGCGAAGGGGATGCACTCGCTGGAGCTGTTCTGAGGAGATGAAGATGCTTCCAGTCCGTGACTTTTAGATTCTTCTTCCTCTGAGTCTGACTTCACCCCTCGGTCTGGCTCGGTGCTGCTGGTCTGGACACACTCGCTCTGCACCCTCCTCCTCACCCCTGGAGTCTCTCTGGACTCGGGGGGAGGCGGTTCTTGCTCAGTGAGGTCTAGTTTAAGTCCTGGGTGGTTCGTCACCTCCGTGCTGCCCTCCAGGGTGGCTGTGATGCTCCTCACACTCCCTGGACTGTCGGTCACCACCCCACCAGCAGAGGATGTCGTGCTGCTGTCGCTCAGCTCCCCGCTGGTGGTGCTGCTCACTGAGCTCAGTCTCTTGGGAGGGGGAGGAGGTGGACCTTTTTTTCGGGCGCGCACTGCAAATGACTGACTGCGCCCCACGTTGCCGTTCTTCTCTGGACTCGACTGTAATCGAGCCAGCTGGCTGCGGCCGGGTTTGCGGGTTAAGGTGGCGTATGATGGCAAGTTTCCAGTAGGAAGAGTAGGTTCCTCGTCTTCATCATCGGGCTCTCCGTCTGAGAGAGCATAGCGGGTCAGGCTATGAGTGCGCTTCTTGGGATGCGTCAGAGTCTGGGTGTAGTCCTCAGGTCTGGTAGATGGGTTCAGGTCTGTGGAGCCACACTGAGAATGCAGGTAGCTGAAACCTTTCAGTGCCGGGGAGCCGTGAGGAGAGGATCCACATGAGCCAGACAGTTTGGGTTTCGCTGGGATGGCTGGGTACTTGAACACAGTGGCTGTACCCAGAGGCACCTGCTTGGGCAGCAGCTGTTGCTGCAGGGGCCTCTGGTCCCAGCCCTCAGGGAGGTTCCTCTCCTTGGCAGGACTGCCATCCAGGCTCTCCTGGGACCAGCTGTGGGGGTTGATTGAAGCTGTGGGAGGCTCCTGGGAGCGGCCAGAGCCTCTGGACCTGTTGTCAATGCTCTCCTGGCTCTGTGACATCCCCACAGCATTCTTGATGGCCAAGCCTTCTTCACAGCCTCCATAGTGGCTGGACATGGCCGTCTGCAGCTCTGCGCTCAGCTCGCTGTCCTGGAAGGTCAGCATCTTTGGGGTGTGAGGCGAAGAGCATTCACCTCCAGCATCGGGCGGCTCAATGGTGACCAGATGGAGGGCTCCAGGGGCTTTGCGTCGCAGCGTGCCTTGGCCTGATTCAGCCTGAAGGATTGCCCTCTGGATGTCACACAGCTTCTTCACTGCCAGCATCAGCTTCTTCTGGTGGCCTGAAGGGGAGAAGTTTACCATCAAAACAAAGCAAAACAACACTTGTAAGGTCACACTGAAGAGCATATAACATCTCCTCACCCAGCTTGGTGATGCCGATCTCCTGCAGATCCTCCCATGTGAGGTCTCTGACTATGCTGATCGAGTCGTAGCCGTTTTCAGAGAGTTTCTTGTGGTACTGTGGGAGGCCGATGGCACTGAGCCACTCACCCAGATCAGACTGTGAGAAAAGAAACATCAGTCAGATCAAAGTCAGTGATTGGAAGTCAGTGTATTCACCAGGTCTGCAGCAGCAGCTCTGGTATAAAACAGTTCCTCACTGGGATGTACTCCGGCAGCCACTCAGGGATGTTCAGGTTGTTGATCTCGATGGAGATTTTCTTGCGGTGGCCTGGTTTGGTCACTCCGATGGCTGTCAGATCCTGCAGATACAACAAGACACAAGACATGAGTTACTCTACTATACTCTACTATAAGTTTTACACAGCGGTTTCCAGTGAGATAAATTAAACAAATGAAGCTGTTGTCACCAAAAAACAGACAGTTCCAGATAGCAGGTCTAATGCTGTTAATTGTGTGTTAATTATAAAAATACAAATCATCAGACTGTGTTTGTTCACCTCGGGAGTCATCCTGCTGATGGTCGGGACATCATAACCAGCACTGATAAAGTTTCCAGTGTACTGCTCCAGCTGGAACTCGCTCAGCCACTGATAGATGGCTTCTGCATCCTACAACACACACAAGTACAAAGGGTGAATATAATACACACCTCAATGACGTACTGCAGAACTCTGAAGTGTTCATTTCCTATTACTTTCTGTTAAGGCTGGGCATTTAATCTAAAATTTAAAACTTGATAAATGGTGACATTTATCTTTATAACGATGAAATCGTTATAAAATTTATATCAAATTTATTATAAAGAATTCAAAATACACTTTTAAGGGCAAATGATGTTGAATTTACATTTTAGGAGATTGAAACTCCAATCATACAAATATGAGTGACATTTCGTCAGAATCAGTCATAAGCTTATCACAAGTTAGCGTGGAAAACTCAACTGGAAGGCTGAAGCTTTTAGTCTGACGTTGTGACCTTACAGTACCCTCACACTTTCGCTTACTTTCTTTAATATGTACGTATACATTGCAATACAGCTTTCAACAAAGGATATTTATAAACCTAGTCATAATACATTATAGAAATGCAAATAAGTACAAATAAATAAATAAAATAAAAATACAATTATAAAATAAAAATGCATGATAGAAAAACAAAACTTAGTAAATTGAAATCAGAACATTGGGGTGCACATTAAACCTGCTTTAACTGATTTTTTGTAGTGAAAACAACACTGATGTATCATCAGCTTTTAAGTTGATATGTTGAACTTGTTAGCAAACAGTTGCTTCTTTCCACATCCAGCAGTTACGGAGCAACATTATCATTCATGTGGAGTCGTGTTTCTGTCCACCTGGTGAATGTAAGTCCAATATTCACTCTCCTTTAGCTGTTTTTGCTCTCTACCAACTCCTGAGGGAAATATCTGACTTTTTAGCAGAGATAATGGGATTTATAGGATACCTGCCCAGAATACTTTATTGCAAAGCTTAAAGAACTGCTGAAAACACATGCCTGACTTATAACGAACATGTTCTTCATCCACTTTAATAGAACATCTACACAAATAAAGGATTGACAAGGCAACAGTTTGAAGACAGCACCTCTGTGTGGATCTTTACCTTCCCCTCCAGCAGCTGCTGAGGACGGACAAACTGCTGAGAGAAACTCTGCTCTGCAGGCCTCTGCACCGTCACCGTCTGCCTCCGAGGAGTCCCACCTGCAGTGACATCACAGGAGGTCACACAGAGGTCAACGGGTGCACTGAACTCAGTTTGTAACCATGTCCTTGAAATATCGGCATCTTGGTAATTTCTATACTGTATATGTAACACGTGGTAACATTTAGGGAAGGACAAATGGGATGGAAGGAATTTGCTACATTTTGCCTAATATATGTTGAAAATATTTGATCAAAAAGGTGTTTGGTGTTTGGGAGTCTAATATAAGGGGGGAAATGTTATAAAAACATGTTTGATAAAGGAAATTAAAAGTACCTGCAGGATGGTCTGGCTGTTTGCTGAGGTCTGAGTGTCCAGAATCAACAGCAGAGGGCGCCGGCTGCACATAAAAATAACTGTTCATTAGTAATATTTTACTGAAGAGCAGAGAACTGATCAGAAGTCAGAATGTAGAATAAGACATCAGCACTACATGATGAACTGAACTGACGATGCTAACAGCTGCTATTCAACATCTTCAGTTTGTGACTTTGACTCAGAGAGACCTAAAAATCTGGATTTATTCTTGGCAGGAAACAATATTTTACACAAAGATTAAGTAACTCTAAATCTGAAATCCTGTAAAATACAGAAACAGATTCAGACATACTTTTGTGCAGGGCAAGATGAAAAGATGCCTGCCCACATGTAAATCAGCAGTAAAGTTCATGTTTATGTGTTGCCTACATGCAGCAAAAGCTGTCATTTGCATTTCTCCATTGTGGAGTTCTGCACGTCAACAGATTGTGATCTAATATTGCCTGGTTGGTTTTTAAGGATCTGTTTATTTTGACAAAGCAAACACAGAAAAACATTTTGAGCTGTTCACTAGTTTGGAGCAAAATATGCATGTAATTTTTATGGGAATTATAAATATGTGAAAAATTCAGATGACTCCTAGTTGTTTGGAGCAAAACACAAAGATGTCTGAAAAAACTAAAGACATAACAATTCATTCTCTGATAATCTGCTTAGAAAAAACCTAACTACTAACTACAATAAGCATTCAGCTAAGAGATGAAAAATTAAGAATAAATAGATCTCTCTGTCAAATGTAGAAATGGCAACATAATTGAAAAATGATCTGTTGTTTTACTTTGTTTAAACTAAACCTCATTAAAGAAGCTTACTTAAATGAACTGAATGTTTATGATGTTATTTTACTCAGTGTAAAAGAGAAATCAATAAGGATTTCAGATTATTTATATATCTTTATTGTAACTGTTTGTTTCAAATCATTTTAACTTAACTGATTTCTTTTATATTTATTTGATGTTTTTATATTTAAGATAAAAGAAGCACAAGAATAAATGGAGGAAGCAGAAATGGGGAGACTACCCATGAATCCAAATGAAATTAAATCTATATACAGATACAAAAAGTAAACAGTAAGTAGAGATCAAATTGAAATTAGAAGCTATATGCAGTATATACTACATAATTGTGCTTAATGTGCAATAATGAGTTAATGGATTAGATAAAAAAATAAATGCTCTTAATGAGATAGTTTTCATTATGTAAATCATAACATCTATCGATTCCGAAAATAAAAAAGTAGTATAGCTTTTTTTCTTTTATTTGCTATTAGAACTATTTAATACTCTGCCAACACATTACCCCCAAAGCGGTGCTGGCTAATTATCTTGTGTCTTGTTCTTAATTTACCCTCTTAATTTATCATCTGAAGAAACTGTTGCATAAATGAGCTGATGATTAAAAAAGGACAAACATAATCAAATATACTGTATGTCACATCAGATCTGACTGTTTTACATTTAAGACTGATATCAGCCTGATATACTGTATATTTGTGTACCTTGTTAGCGTTGTCATGGTGACCGGTGTTGTGTTGGAGTCCGTTGGATGCGTTGTTGCTCTCGGTGCTCTGTCCGCTCCCGGCGCTGCGCGTGCTGCCGACGCTGCCGGTGCTCCCAACACTGTTTCTGTCTCCGGCTGCAGAGACACAAATACATTTATGATGTCCGTCACATTCACAGCGGCGGACATGTCGGTCGGAAGCAACGGAGGCTCATCGCCAAGGGCCAACAAGCCTGCAGGGGCGATGGACTGAGGGGCCGGGGGGTGACGGGCGGGATGCAGGTTTCTGGTATGAAAGCTGTGCTGTGGCAGAGCAGGGGAGCCATCCATGACAGGCATGTAGCCAGCAGCATCAGGCTTTAAAGAAGGGGGGGGTAGCAAAAGTCTGGAGCTGTACTCACCAAGTATTTCACTTCCTAAACTGCAGAAAAAGATACTTTTTCACTAAACTGCTGGGATGAGTGAAACTCAGAGGCTGCCTCGCTACTTAGCTAAAAAGAAAATATATTTATGTAGATATAAATACAACTGTTCTTTTTGGGGGACCCTCATTTTAAATTTAGGGATTTGCTGCCTGGATTCCAAAAATTGTCTAAATGCAGCAGGACTACAATCACAGATCTAAACTATGATTATTCATTGAGGGAATAAATAACAGTACTCAGAATACAGGGATGGACTGGCATGGCCTCCTTGTGGCAGCAGCGAGGAGCTCTGACTTAGTTCAGCCTGAAGCAGACGATACATTGAATGATACAGAGTGTTTGGACCCAACACACCAAGACGACTGTCTGCCGCCGGCCGTCTCAGACCATCAGGAGCCTGAAGATTTACTAGTGTGCTGTTGGCTCCAGTCGGCACTAATCAGTGACAGTTCGAAGACTACGTGAGATGATGTGAGGTGACGTGATGTCAGGTGACGTAAAGCGGTTTGACTTGAAGTCACTTGAAGTGACGGGCGGTGACATGAGGTGATGTGAGGCGACTTGAGTTGACATGAGGTAGCATGAGTCGATGTGACGCAACTAGAAGTTATTTGAAGTGAGGTGAGGTAACGTGAAGCGGCATGAAGTGATGTGAGGCAACGTGAAGCGGCATGAAGTGATGTGAGGCAACGTGAAGCGGCATGAAGTGATGTGAGGCAACCATAACTGACTTAAAGTGGCATGAGACTACAAGAAATAAACTGAGGTGACATGAAATGACAGGACGCAACGTGTGCAACCAGAAGCAATGTGAGGGGATGTGAAGCGGTTTGAAATGAAATGTAGTAACATGACGTGACTAGAAGCAACATGAGGCAATCACAAGTGACTTCAAGTGACATGAGATGTGGTGATGTGACATGAGGAGACATAAAGGAACTTGGGGCAACATAAAGGAACCTGGGGCAACTTGAAGCGACAACTTGAAACGACATGAAGGAACTTCAGGCAACATGAAGGAACTTGGAGCAACTTGAAGCGACAACTTGGGGCAACATGAAGGAACTTGAGGCGACATGAAGGAACTTGAGGCGACATGAAGGAATTTGGGCCGACTTGAAGCGACAACTTGGGGCAACATGAAAGGAACTTGAGGTGACATGAAGGATCTTGGGGCAACATGAGGCAACATGAAGGAACTTGGGCTGACTTGAAGCGACAACTTAGGGGCAATATTAAGGAACTTGAGACAACATGAAAGAACTTGGGGCAACTTGAAGCGACAACTTGGGGGAAACAAGAAGGAACTTGAGGCGACATGAAGGAACTTGGGCCGACTTGAAGCGACAACTTGGGGCAACATGAAAGGAACTTGAGGCGACATGAAGGAACTTGGGGCAACTTGAAGCGACAACTTGGGGCAACATGAAGGAACTACATGAAGGAACTTGGGGCAACTTGAAGCGACAACTTGGGGCGACATGAAGGAACTTGGGTTGACATGATGCAATATGAAGGAACTTGGGGCGACTTGAGGCAACAACTTGAGGCAACATGAAGCAACTTGGGGGGCAACTTGAGGTGACGTGAGGTGAGGTGATGTGAAGTTACATGAAGTGACATCAGGTGACATGAAGCGTCTTAAGCAACATGTAGGAACTTGGGGCAAAATGCGGTGACATGAGGTGAGGTGATATTATGTGAGGCGACATGAAGGAACTTGGGGCGACATGAGGAGACACAAACTTAAGGAAACATGAAGTGACTTTGGAAACATGAGGTGAAGTGAGGTGACATGAGGTGACATGAAGCGACCTGGGTGACATGAACGAATTTGGGGCAACATGAAGCGACTTTGAGGACATGAGGTGAGGTGACGTGAAGTGACGTGAGGTGACATGAGGCCACATGAAGCAACTTGGTCGACATGAGGTGACATCGGGCGACATGAAGCGATGTGCGATAATGTGAGGCAACACAGCCACGAGATTCGGACAACAGCAGCTCTCTGAAGTGGTCTTGGTGTGTCGGGGTCCTAATGCAGAGCATTCAGCGGGCAGCGATGCAGCTTCGGGGCAGCCGGGGAGGAGAAGCTGTTGTTCGGGGGCTCTTACCATGACACGAGTCCCTGAGCACCCAGATGTCCTCGAAGGGACACCCGGACTGAGACAGACGGCTTGGAGACAGACCTATCAGACACAAAGACTCTGATGGGCTGAGCTCTGTTGGGGGGTGGGGTGTGGGGTGTGGGGTGTTTCTGTCCGTGGAGGGGAGCTTTGATTTGGTGAAAATGAATGAATAAATTGAAGTTTTCTCTAAACTCTTTTCTTGTGCACAGTGAGTGGATGAGCTTCAAAGCTCCTGTGGCTGCAGTAGTGACAGTGTTTGCTGCACAATCCACTGTCGTACCTGTTTCACTTGCAGTTTATTGATGTAGAACGTCTCCCAACGGCGGCAAACACATACAAAAAACTCTTACAACTACTGTTACTGTCTACAGCAGGAAAGAGGAAATATTCAACACCTTTGGACAGGAAACTGAACACTTTTTAATACTTGTAGACACCCTGAAATATATGCTGGAGGTCAGATTTCGATGTTTATTAGCAGTGGTGGAAAATAACTAAGTACATTTACTTAAGTACTGTACTTCAGTACAATTTTGAGGTATTTATACTTGTACTTTACTTGAGTATTTCCATGTGATGCTACTTTCTACATTTCAGAGGGAAATATTGTACTTTCTACTCCACTACATTTATTTGACAGCTTTAGTTACTTTTCAGATGAAGATTTGACACAATGGATAATATAACAAGCTTTTAAAATACAATACATTGTTAAAGATGAAACCAGTGGTTTCCAACCTTTTTGGCTTTTGACGTCTTACAAAAAGCAGTGTGTAGTCGGGGTCACATTTCACATGTCTATGAGTTGTTAACAGCTCCACCAAATAGTGATTTTTCCCTCTAAACTTCTCACATGCTTTCATTTCAATAAATGTTCAAATGATCCAATATTTCACCAAAAATCAAAGATTAGAGAAAAAGTCCAAAAACTGAAAACAGATTTGTGTAACAGAACTTTGTTTTTTCTTCTTTCCTCTCCCATTAATCATCTCACCACCCCTCAGATTTATCTGCTGACCCTTTGGAGGGGCCCGACCCCTAGGTTGGGAACCACTGGACTAAACTAGCTAACTGTATATAAAGTAGTGTAAACTAGCTCCACCTCCAGCAGCTCCAACAGTAACATGCTGCTCTAACACTGATGCTTCACTATTAATAATCTAATGATGTCATATATAATAATATATCAGTCAGAGGGACCAAACCACTACTTTTACTGCAATACTTTAACTACATCAAGCTCATAATACTTATGTACTTTTACTTATGTAAAGGATCTGAGTACTTCTTCCATCACTGTTTATCACTTCCCATGTGTGTTTTGTGTCCTGAGTGTGTATACCTGTGTTGGCAGCGAGGCCGTTGGCTAGTGGCAGCACCACATGGGTGGGGGGGGCGTACAGAGTGTAGGAGTCGTCAGTCTGAGGGGCGGAGCTTAGGCTGGAGGAGAGGGGGGCTCTGGACAGCAGCTGCTGGCGCTGGGTGGGCAGAGAGGCGTGCCGGGACAGGGTGCCCCCTACAGGGCGAGACAGGGAGGAAGAGGAAGGGGAGGAGGAGGAGGAGGAGGAGGGGGAGGTTATCAAGCTGATGGTTAGAGGTGGAGGTCAGTGATTACGTGATGTGGATGGAGAGATGGATGCAGGAAGGAGGAGAGAGGAAGTGGAGGCATGGGATGGTCTGGAAGCAGGCAGGTTAGTTCTTATTCAGGATCTGTAAGCAGCGCTGAGGGGCTTTAAATCTACGTCACATCCAGTATGATGAAGATTATGAAGCTCTCTGATCTATACATGACTGAAGTGAACACTGACCATCAACTGGGTGAAGATGTAGAAACAATGTCCAAAACTCCTCACTCATAAACGTCAAGTCAGCAAATCTTATGTGCAGAGAGAAGCCAGGGATGAACTGATCTATTTACAAATATTGTTATTGATATATTTTCTTCCTCTGTGTTGTAGAGCTCCATTATTGTCCAAAATTAATTATTATTAATAATCCAACACACACACCATCCTCCTGCCAGAAATACTCACTAGAGCACCAAATGTGGATTCATCCACCACTGAAAATAGTCCCCAACGAATGCACTATTTCCTCCTTTTTGAGTAACCATTTCTAAAATAAACAATTGACTTATGGTAAAGCTGGTCAAACAACCTTCATCTGGCATTTCATACAGAAAATGGCCACAGGCCTGCATATTATATACGTATATATATATATACACACACACACACACACACACACATGCACCCACAGAACAATCAATCAGTCTGAGGTACCAAGTAATCAATAATCTTATAGGAAAAACACACCTGGGGAGTAACAGGGGATGAATAGATTTCCCTTAAATCCCCCAATAAATAAAGTATAAAAACAACGATCAGAGGGTAATAACCACCATTACACATCAGAGAGAACTCATGATTCACAATAAACCTCCAAAAGATAGTTTCACAGAGACCATGTTAATATTGACCATGAAACATTAGAGTCAAAGGACAAAACCTGTCTGTTTACACCTGTTTGCAGGATTAATAACCCTTTTTAAAAAATGAAACTACACATTTGTGAGCTGTTAAACCTTCAATAACTGATGTTTGATCCACTAGTTTTCAGAAACAAGTAGTTAACACAACACTGACATATTAGCTTTTAAGTTGTTATGCTGAACTTGTTAGCAAATAGTTGCTTATTTCCACATCCAGCAGTTACGGAGCAACATTATCATTCATTGATAATGTCAATAATAACTTTTGGGGTTCCTCATGGTTCTATTCT
Organism: Thunnus thynnus; assembly: GCF_963924715.1. Lineage (NCBI taxonomy): Eukaryota > Metazoa > Chordata > Actinopteri > Scombriformes > Scombridae > Thunnus > Thunnus thynnus. The sequence goes on along the minus strand of NC_089533.1, from coordinate 1,873,550 downwards.
TGGTCCTGTATAGTTTCAATCTGGTTAAAGCTGCTTGAAATTAGGTTTTTTTGTCCACTTATTTTCAGCAGAACAGTGTAAACACAACTTCTGTCATATTATCAGCTTATAAAGTAGTTGTTGCTAACATGTTAGCAAACAGTTGCTTATTTCCACATCCAGCAGTTTACGGAGCAACATTATCATCCATGTGGAGTCGTGTTTCTGTCCACCTGGTGAATATAAGTCCAATATTCACTCTCTTTTAGCTCTGTTTTTGTTCTCCACCAACTCCTGAGGGAAATATCTGGCTCTTTAGCTGCTAAATGCTCCACTATGTTCACCAGCTAGTCTACAGCTAACTGTGTCTGTTTGCCGTTTGATGCTGAGCAGGTAGTGTACAGCTGCTTTTTACAGCTTTTTCTCTGAAAACGACGCTATGAGAGCGCTGAGAGTGAACCAGAACAGTAAAGTTGCAACCGGACAGATAAACAATGAGCTGAAACTCACTATAAAGCTCCGTAAAGCTGAGAGGAGCTGCAGAGTCACTGATAATTCTCTGTAGGTTCATCACTATGAGCCACGACCAACACATTACACACTGACAGCGAACACAGTGGAGTTTTAGAAATATAGATTATATCTGCTCCAGTCTTCAGTTGGAACCAATGGGCTTGGGGCTGCAGATAGAGTAGAGAAGTCACAAACTTTTGAGAGAATGCACATTGTTGGTTTTAATCTGCACATGAGATTTGTTGAGAATATAAAAATGTAAAATAATGGAAGCCTCTATCAGCTTTCCTGTGTTTCCAACATCATCTTTGACATTTCGACTGTCATCAGACAGGGTTTGATATTTTCGCCGAAGGTCTGGAGGCGTGAGAGGCCGAGTGACGACAGAAACAACCTGTTAAACCCTCCTCTGGGTGTGTTTAACTGACCGTTTCGTCTGCTGATGACCTCCACAATGGATGGAGGGAAGAAGCCGACTCTATCCGTCCCTCTCTGGCTGTCGTGGATGTGTCCCTTCCAGCGTCCGTCCATGTGCTGCTCCAACACCTGCAGGAGGACGAGACGGTCACTGAGGGCCCCCTCCCATTAAAACAAATAAATGAATGAGAGAGTAATGCAGGACAATAAAGACACAAAAGGAGAGAATGATGTGTTTTAATCAATAACCCAATTAAAAGAATCCTCATTAAGATGTTTATGTTGTTGCAGTGACATGAACCATAAAACCAGCTGAAAACGGCAGAGAGTTAATAATTCCTAAGGTTTTCATTGATTAAATTAATGCAACCTGGACCAGAATAAGTGGCAGAAAATGAATAGAATCAATTAAAAATAATGAATTAATGTTAGTTTTCTCTAAACTCTCCACAGCGAGCACGTGTTTGCTGCGGGTCTAAAGCTGCTGACTGAAATAGAGCTGCAATTATTAGTCCATTAATCAATTGTGGCCAACTATAAAATTAATCGCCAACTATTTTGTTAATCAATTAATTGTTCTGAGTTATCTTTTTAGAAAAAAATGTCCAAATTCTCTGATTCCAGCTCCTTAAATGTGAATATTTTCTGGTTTCTTTAGTCTCTATGACAGTAAACTCAACACTGATCCACATTTTTCACCATTTTCTGACATTTTTTTAGACCAAAAAACTAATCAAGAAAATAATTGACAGATTAATTGATAATGAAAATAACTGTTAGTTGCAGAAAAGGATTAAACAGCTTCCTGCAGCACGATCCTCTGCCGCATCAGTCTCACTTGTAGTTTATAGACATAGAACGTCTTTTTCTACAGACGAACGCTACTTTCAACATCTGTTTTGTCGTCTGGATTTTTCCAGTCTTCATACAAGACATAAAAAAAAACTGCAGAACTTCAGCACAGCGAGGTTTTTCAGTACAAGTCTGAACATGAACAGACTTACAGCTGCATCACTTCAGCTTTACTCACCACTGATTCACTCACAGGAAGTCAGACCGGTGAGCGCTTTGACTTCAGATGTTTAATATTTCTAATGTTTCATCAGTGTTGCACTGACTCTGTTGCAACATGTAGTTAAGAGTCAGTCATTTATGGGAAGTGTGGAGATAACTGAGGGGTAGAGGTGTGAAGCTGCTTGTTCAGGAATTGTTTTTCCCTGTTCTGTATTCACATTACTAAAATCCTCGATTTACTTCAATTACTGAACATAGAAACTTAAGACTCTCCTGGATAAAGTAACCATCATATATGTTCTGACAACCAGGTCTTTTCTTCGTCATTTCAGCGGACAGCTCTGATTACTACAATACCCAAGTCAGATGCATTTGGGAACAAAACGCAGCACTATAGTTATTGAATTAATCCAAAATCTGAAAATAAATTGATTTAATCTGCAGACTGTAAAATCAGTTTTCTGTGAAGCAGAATGTGAAGATCTGTGATTGGATGTTTCTCACTGAAATGCACCTTGGGAAACGTAGTTAATCCTTCCGTTTTATGTCCACAGTCTTGTAGTTTCGACTTTTCATTAAAGACAGGTTTATACTGTATATACCTGGTGCAGCTGCAATGATTAGTCGATCCTCAGAAAATTATTCAGCAACTATTTTGTTAATCGATAAAGCAATTTTTAGAACAAAAATGGCTTCCACATCTTTCACAATTTGCTGACATTTAATAGACCACATGAATAGAGCTGCAACTATTAGTGGATTCATCAATTAGTTGTCAACTATTTGAAAATAGATTAATCGTTTTGAGTCATTTTTTTAAGAAGAAAAAGTCCAAATTCTCTGATTCCAGCTTCTTAAATGTGAATATTTTCTGGTTTCTTTAGTCTCTATGACAGTAAACTGAATATCTTTGAGTTGTGGACAAAACAAGACATTTGAAGACGTCAACTAGATTAATAAATAATGAAAATCATCCAAAAATGAAAAAAGATTTTTACTTCTGGAACTCTGTTATTACCAGAAAGAAACAAATCTCACAATCAGAACCTAGAAAACTAGAATCATTCCTGCTTTATTTGGAGGAACGAGGACTAATTATAAACTGAAATTAATAAAATTAAAAAAAAGAAAAGACATATCAGTGATTTTCAAAACATCAAACATCTTCCAGGTCACAGACACACGGAGAGAATTCTGCTGGAAAACTGAGATTTTAATTTAAATTACAGGTGAGACAGGAAGTGATGCGTCAGAGGGAAACACCTCTGATGAGGCAGAATGTGTGTGTGTGTGTGTGTGTGTGTGTGTTGGACTTGTCTCCACCTGTTTCTAAGAGATTAAAGGTTTGTCTGACTTCAAACATTGACCTTTGCTCAGACATTTTTGAGAGAGAGGAGTAAGCGTCTCACCATGATGACGTCTCCGGCTCGGATGTTGAGGGCGGTGGGGTCGTGGAGGTTCCAGTAGTCCTTGAGAGCTCTGACCTGCAAAACGCCCGTCGCGTCTGTCGGAGAAACATTCACAGTTCAGTTTGGGAGGTCAGGAGCAGAAACAGAAGCAGGACTTTAGAAATACGGAGTCCAAACTCCTCCAGAAACACCCACAACTGTAAGAAACTATAGAGTCAGTATATAAAGCTGCAGAATCAGTAGGAAGTTATTTCAAGAGACTGCAGCTGACATATAGAAGAAACGCTCAGACAACAGGGAGAGTTTATTCTAGAAATGATTAAAAAAAAGTACTGTGCAAAAGTTTCAGGCCGTTTAGATGTTTAGATTCTTCTCCATAATGCTCAAACATCCAGCCAGAGTCATAAAGATCTATCTTCATCAACAAGAAGAACAAGGAGTCCTGCAACAGTCAGTCTGGGATTAACATAAAGAGAGAGAGAAGAACTGTGGCAACTTCTCCAAGATGCAGGAACAACCGACCTGCTGAGTAGCTGAAACACTGAGGAGAACTGCTGCTGTTTTAAAGACAAAGCTGCTCACAGCAACATATTCATTTACTTTCTGCTGTTTAATCAGCTTTGGATCAAGTTAGCTGATCAATAAAAACTATTCAAAACATCCTCACTTTACTTGATGTGTCTTTAACTTCTGCACAGTATGTACTTGCTGATACTGATTAAAGCCAGACAAAAATATGAGTCAGTACATCAGTATCAGCGTATACGTCAGCTGAGGATTATCAACCAGCAGCTTCACATCTTGAGGCTGAAGTATCTTAGACGGCCGCTAGCTGCTCCAACTGACTCACATTCAAAAAGCATCAACTTGTCTCTAGAAACACTGAGTCAATCATTGTTTTCAACGAGTCATTCTGGTCTCAATCTCTAAATTCAGACCCTCTAATTAGTGTGCTGGTGGTCACTTTGGAAATTATTGCTCCGTTAATATGACTTGAAGACTTATAGTAGCTTTGATGTCTGCCATGTGGGCGTTGATTGACAGCTGTGATTGACAGCTACGTCCGTCTTTTTATACAGGATATGTTTTGAGTTTTATTCAGAAACCATGTCGCCGTTATATCATTTGTCCACCAGAGAGCACTGACAAGTTTATTTACAGTAAAATGTCCTGATCACTACAGGTCGTCACTGTTATAAGTGAGCGAGTGCTGAACCCTCAGACATAGCATCACACTTCTACAACATTGTCAGAAAACGTATAAAAATCGATGCAGCAGAACCAGAAATAGAGTCTTTTATAGAGTACCTGCAGTTGTTTCTCACAACTGAAAGAAACTTTGGACAAGCCATCAATGTTCTCAATGTTCAATTATTTCATAAAAGGCTCAAAATTATTAATTGATAATCAAAAGAGTTGGCAATTAATTTTCTGTTTTCTGCAGCTTGAGAGAATTCCTCTGAAAATTAAAAATATATGGTAGAAGTTTCTCAGTTATGCCAACACTAATTTGAAACTCTGTCCAAGTTAATATAACGAGCATGTACGACTATCTGTGAAGACACAATCACATAAACTGTATTTATGTATTTTCTGTATTTTAATGTCTCCTCTCTCTGTTGTGCTGTTAAGCTCAGATCTGCTTCTGTCTGTCTGTGTGAAACCAACAAAGTGAAAAAGTCTCACATCGATAATGAATCCTCAGCAAGTGTTGACTGAGTGTGTTCGAGTTATTCATGTCTGCTCTGCTTCAGTAAACAAGACGGGAAAGTCTTCTTCAACACAACTGCTCATTATTCCCTCAGTCGGTTCCCACAGGAACTTCAAACGCCGGCCGGATTACAGAGCGCACACACAGTCTCTCATACTGTATATACAGCTCTGTGGATGTGAGCCGGCTGCTCTTTGAAGCTGTGAGAGCTGACAGATACGAGTTTAAGGTTACATAACCCCAAACTTTAAGCACCAGCTGCTTTTGTGAATTGCAGATTATAGTGTAGCGTCAGGTGAATCTGCAGCACAGAGAGCTGAAGACGAGCTCTGAGGGGAGAAGTGAAGGAAGCAGAGTCCGCGTGTTTCTGACCTCGCAGCAGCTGCTTGATTTCCTTGCTGGCGTGCGACGTGGTGAACTGGTTGACGATGTCCAGGGCCGTCTGGTTGTAGGTGTTACGGATGTTCACGTCCACTCCGGCCTGAACAGACGACACAAGAACAATTCAATTTACTGTTTTCAGTCTCCAGTTTTGTTTTTTGGTATAAAAATAATTAGTCTCAAAATATTGAGAATATTCATTTCAGTTAAATTAAGTTTATTTCAGTTAAATTAAGTTAAGTTCAGTTAAATTAAGTTAAATTAAGTTCATTTCAGTTAAATTAAATTAAGTTAAATTAAGTTAAATTAAGTTAAGTTAAATTAAGTTAAATTAAGTTAAGTTAAATTAAGTTAAATTAAGTTAAATTAAGTTAAGTTCAGTTAAATTAAGTTAAATTAAGTTAAGTTCAGTTAAATTAAATTAAGTTAAATTAAGTTCATTTCAGTTAAATTAAGTTCATTTCAGTTAAATTAAGTTAAATTAAGTTAAGTTAAGTTAAATTAAATTAAATTAAGTTAAATTAAGTTAAGTTCAGTTAAATTAAGTTAAATTAAGTTAAATTAAGTTAAGTTCAGTTAAATTAAGTTCAGTTAAGTTAAATTAAATTAAATTAAGTTAAATTAAGTTAAGTTCAGTTAAATTAAGTTAAATTAAGTTAAATTAAGTTAAGTTCAGTTAAATTAAGTTCAGTTAAATTAAATTAAGTTAAATTAAGTTAAGTTCAGTTAAATTAAGTTAAATTAAGTTAAATTAAGTTAAATTAAGTTAAATTAAGTTCATTTCAGTTAAATTAAGTTAAGTTCAGTTAAATTAAGTTAAATTAAGTTCAGTTATCTAATCTGGCGCCTCTATCAGCAGTAATCGTCAGGACAACATAGAGGTTTGATTCTAAGACGCATCGCGATGCAGACGTGGAGACGCTTCTAAATCGACTCTCAAATATCAAAAATCGTTTTTCTAAATGTTAGTTAATAACGTGAACTCAACCGTCAGTCAACAGTACGCACACGCTGGAGTTATCTTGCAGCTCATCTTCCAAAAAGGCAGCTGTTACAGGCATTTTTTGATTTAATGACTAAATAATTACCTTTGCGAGACGAACCTGAAGTATACTGTGAACTTTCTACGCCGTCTTTCAGAGACTAATGTTAGCAGAGCGGTCAGCTGACCAACACACACTACAGCATTAAACAACTTAAACCAACTCTGAGGTGTATCTGTATATAGCGAGTGTTCAGGTGAACTCACGTCCAGCAGCAGTCGCACCACCTCTGTTTTCCCGTACAGCGAAGCTTCGTGCAGAGCCGTTCCAGACTTGGTGGTGTTGTTGATGTCGATGCCGGCCGTCAGCAGCAGCCTGCGACAAACAGAGACACACCATCAGCCTGCGAGTCCTGAAACTGGGCAAACAGCTGCAGCTGCTGTACTGAGCTCTGAAGTGATGATTTCAATCAGACTTTGGTTAAAAATCCCCAAAATTCATTCATTTCAATTAAATAATTCATCATCATCATCCCATTCATCCCAACAAAGTTTTGGGTTTTGTTAGAAAGCTGCAGGTTTAATGAAGACGTAATGAAGGGTTTCAGAGCTGCAATAATTAATCGATTAATTGAATAGTTGCCAACCATTAAATTCATTGCCAACTACTTTGATAATTGATTAATTATTTTGAGTCATTTTTTATTCAAGAAATTTTCCAAATTCTCTGATTCCAGCTTCTCAAATGTGAATATTTTCCAGTTTCTTTAGTCAGTAAACTGAATATCTCTGTGTTGTGGACAAAACAAGACATTTGATGACGTCATCTTGGACCAAACAACTAAGCAATTAATCAAGAAAATAATCAACAGATGATTCGATAATGAAAACAATCATTAGTTATGTTTAAAAGCCTTAAATGGTTTTTAAACATAACTCTGGTTTTATTTATCACTAGGCAACAGCATAATCGGCTGCCAATCACTTGTGTACTGGTGTTAATAACAGTCATAAACTTTATTTCTACAGAACAACTCGAGTATAAATCCAACACAAAATGCTAAATATATACATATTACACAGCAGGTCCATGTAAACGTCTACAGTGTGACTATTAACACACACACACACATGTAGAAACACACATGAAACAAGGATGAGAGCATCACTGAACTGGGTCACGGAGACGTTGGAGGCGATTTCAGATTTCAGAGCTCTGCACACACACACACGACCAGCACCAGAGTTCATGCTCCACATCCCCGTGCAAACACACCGGCTCAGTGGTTAACAGCCACAAACCACAGCAGCCTTCACATCCACACTCACACACTGAGAACCACCGCAGTCACCACACGTCTAATGTCCACAAACAATGACACAATCATGTGTTTAACATGAACATATATACATATTTAGGGACTCTTTACAGGGTGGATTCTGCTCTTTGTTTCACTCAGTAGGCTGTTTTTTATTTTATTCTTTTATCTTTTATTTTGAAATACAGCAGCAAGAGTATTCGTTGACTCCCTGATCGTCCAGGTTTCTGCAGCGTTCACTAAATTTAATTTTAGATTTTCTAAGATCTTGTAAATAGAGGTGTGACGTGGGAGGAGATACTTCAGGTGTCTCTGGTTCATTCATGTAGACGACGTTAGTGACTCTCAGTTTTCTCTTCTACAACATGAAACTCTGCTGGTTGAATCATCAGAACAAAAGATGAACAGCTGTGTTAGAAAATATCTGGTTCTTTCATAAAAAGTCAAAGCTACACAAAGCCTGTGGACATAAAAACGGAAGGAGAGAAGTTAAGTATGACTCCCAAGGTGCGTTTCAGCTAGAAACATCCAATCACAGCGCTTCAAATTCTGTCATTTCACTTCTAATTTCTGGGTCACTTTTGATTGAATTCAGTATCTGTGGCGCCATGTTTTGTTTACAACTGCAATGATGAAGCGTTTTAATTCACTCCTGCTCTGATTGGCCTCTTCTCCATAGCAACGGCAGCTGAGGGCTCATGGGTATTGTAGTATATTTAGTTGTCTGCCAAAATGACGACAAAACCTGATTTCTCAGAAACAAAGTTGAAATAATTAGAACATAAAGATATAAGATGGTTTACTTCATCCAGGAGAGTCCTGAGTTTCCATGTTCAGGAATATCGAGGATATCGTTTAAATAAAAATGGGAAAACACTTCTGGAAGCAGCAGGTGCTGTCGGGACAATAAGGCCAATAATTATTTAGTCCATGAATTAATTAACATGTATATCATATTTTTATCATTACTTCCCTGCTGTAAATAATAATAATCCACAGTAATATAAGAATTAATCAATTAACATGACTTGGACGCAGATAAGCAGCAGATTCACAGAACTCTATTAAAGGACTATTACAAATGTTTTATTTTAAACAACTTGAATGGATAAAGTGAGTTAATTAGACATTTTTTTTGTTTCAGTTTAATGTTTTTAAACTCCTGCTGAATAATTGTCGTTATTTTTTTAGCACATGGATTTGGAGCTTTTGATATAATCCACTTACTGAAGTGAGATATTAACATGTTTATATATATATATATATATTATTTCTCTCAGCAGCTGGAGGTAAATATTGTTAGTGGTGAATTTAAATTTTAAACTTTTTTAATTAGCTCAAACCTTTTCAGTCTCTGATCTGCACTTTAAGATGCTTCCCTGTCTTAACATGTAACACTGTGAACCAGACTTCATTCACAAAACTCCAAATCCTCCTCACTCTTTCCAAACATATTGTGATTTTTTTTTTTAAATTTAAAGGCCGTCAACAACAAAAATTCCCAAAATCTGACTGAGGTTTGGCTCCTGAGACTCATCTCACCGTATGATGTCTTTGTGTCCGTTGCGGGCGGCGAGGTGCAGCGGGGTGGTGAAGGCCGAGTCTGTCGGCTCCTTCCTCTCTCCTTCCAACAACGCCACGACCATGTTACTGCTCAGCAGCAGCTGGGCCACCTGAGGAGTCAGGAGAGACGTCGATAAGGTGAAATGAAGACTAAACTGCAATTATAACACCTGCAGACAACATAACATAACACACAGAGCAGCCAGCTCAGACGCCTGCAGGTGTGAATGATGTAATACCGCATTGACCCAAAACAGCATAAATGAGTCCAGATGTTTGGCAGCAGACGGTTTGACTCACAGCTGGAACCTCATGTTCATTCTTAAGAGAACAAAACTAAATTTTGTTCCAATCTATCAAGTAGATGTTCAGTTATTTCAAAGCGTAAGTGAAAACTTTGACCTGCTGTTTTAAATTATATGGCAACACATGTGATAGTTTTATAGTTTTTTAAATTTTATGGCAATCAAATAGTTGTTGAGGTGTTTCAGTCTGGACCAAAAGGCGAGTGAGGTGATCAGTCCACTAATTAGTTTTTAAAGGGAACGTATTCTGTTTTTTGTGGTTTACTGTTATTTATATCTTGTTCTGATGTCAGATGTTAAACATGGTCCAAGTTCCTAAACCAGAGGTGAATGTCAGTAGAGACGCTGCCTGCAAGTCAAAAATCAGGGCTTCAACCTGCCCTGAACGCTTCGTTTATGACGTGTTTTTCTACCTTGCTGATGTCAGCTCATCGTACATGCTCTTAAACGGCCGTCCATTCTGTAGTCTTGGTTGCTGAGATTGTTGCTAAGGTGGTTGCTAAGGTGTTTCCATGTGTTGTTCAGCTCCAACATGTACGGATGGATTTGAGAAGTTGACATTTGGAGTAAAGAAGGAGAAAAAGAAGTGAAATCCTGCTACTATAGTTTGTTTACGTAGCCTCCCGAGCCGGAGGAAGCTTCCTGAAGCTGACCAATCAGAACAGAGTGGGCTCATCAGGAGGCGGGGCCTTAAAGAGACAGGAGCTAAAACAGCCTGTTTCAGACAGAGGCTGAACTGAGGGGCTGCATAAAGGACCAGTAGAAGATAAATAAGGAGTTTTTAACTGTAAATCATGCAAAGATATTCCAGTAGAGCCCCAGAATATAAATATAGAGCTGGAAATGTGCAGAATATGTGTCCTTTAAAGTTTTGCCAAATTGATGAAGTTTTATTTAATGGTGATTGACTGTTTTCTATCTGCAGAGGGAGAATAATGCTGTGAAAACAGAGCCTAAATAATAAACATGGATCTTATGAATCATCAGTTTAAGTTTCTGGATCATTGTCTTTGGTTGAATATGGTTTAGGATATGTTATTGATCACTGGTGTTTGAAAAAAAAAAACAATTTAGATCATTATTTCTTAAAAATTTGAATCGATTGCGTCTGTTTTCATATCCCTTGTTAAGTTACATCAACTGCTGTTTTTATTCATTTTTCTGCTGATCACATCTGCTTATTGATCAGTGATTACTCTGTTTATTCTGTATATCTACATATTTTATGGTGTATGTTATATGTTTTGTAACTCCTTCACTGTATGTTGTATTTTAACCAGGGTCCAACAGTCCAAAACCCAAATATATTCAGTTTACGATCATGTAAGACAGAGAAAAGCTTTAAATGACCACATTTGAGAAACTGCAACCAGCAAACATTTGGCATTTTTGCTTAAAAATGACTAACAGTTGTGGATTAATTTCAATTTAATATCTAAACAAAAAAATCTGCCAGTTTAATTTTCCTTGAACAAATAACAAACAACGGCTGCAGAACAACGACGGGAGCTGCTGCTTGACAACGTCTCACCAGCTGACTGTTAATAACTCGATAAACACCATCAATGCTTCAGTTTTAGAAGGAGAGCTGAGTGGAAACACAACAGCTGCTGTTGACACACCCGACACACCCTGACATCACTGAGTGGCAGCTGACGCCTTAACACACACACACACACACACACACACACACACACACACACACACACACACTCTCTCTCTAAAGATATCTCAGTGAAGTTTGGATCAGCTGTGAGAGGAACAGGCTTCACTTTCATGTCTCATTTAACAAACTCACACGAGTCAGAACAAAGATGACAACAAAAACTTTTAGATCCTTCATCATTGAGGAGTTTGGTCATGTTAGTTAGTTTAGAAACAGCTCCAAAAACTAATAACAGCATCACGTTTTCAGTCTCAGGAGAGTAGTTCTGTGTAAGGCCGTATTCAGACCAAATCAGGCATTGAGCTGCAGGGTCGTGCGGAGGTGTGGTGGGGGGGGGGTTGTGGGCGTGTTTATTTGTGCTCTACAACGTAACCGCTGTGAAACAATCAGAAAATGACGTTTTATTGATCTGATTCACCGGCTTTCTCGCTACCAGCGCTCCCTCTCTTCATTCACTCTCTAGCTCGCTCAACCACTGCTGCTGTCTCTCTCTCTTTCTCTTTCTCTGTCGTCTTTTTTAAAATGAGTCACGAAGCTGACAGCAGAGTCTATCTTTACTTTAAATATTATCAAACAAAGAGAAATGTCCTCCCCTCATCCTAGTGACGTCTTTGTGCTCTGTCATGGCAGAGTTTACAGCTCTGATCAGTCTGATCTCTCTCTCTCTTTTCCAAAAATTGACTCTGGCTCAACATTTTCGGCTACAGTCTGGTGCAGCACCGCAGAGCAGCCAAAACGCACTACCCCCATTCAAATGAATGGGAAGACTGGCGTTTTCACCGCACCACCTGATTTGGTCTGAATACGGCCTAAGACAGACACAACTGAGCATGTGCAGCAACACAGTTCTGTTTACGGCTTCACTAGCTTGTTGTGCAGCAGATCACAACCTCTGGACTTTGTGCTACATTATAAATAACTTTAGTATCAAGTCAAGAGGTTGTGATCCAGATCAAACTGAAGTCTTGATTATTGCTCCTGATAATCTTCACTCAGTGATCAGGCAGAAACTTGTTGTTTATCCTCGTCTTCTCGGTCTAGTCTGCGTAATGTAGGTGTGATATCTGACCAATCAATGAGTTCTGATGCTTATATTAAGATGCTGACTCAACAGCAGAACTCATTACACTGATTTTAACCTCTCTACATTGACTTCCTGTCAATTTTGGAATTCATTTCAAAACCTTGGAGCTCACTCATAGAGCGCTACATGGTTCCACATTGTATCATGGACCTTCTGAACCCCCACACCACCAGCCGAGCTCTCAGGTCCTCTAACCAGGGTCTTCTGAGGGTCTTCTGAGGGTCTTCTGAACATCTTCTGAACATCTTCTGAGGGTCTTCTGAGGGTCTTCTGAACATCTTCTGAACATCTTCTGAGGGTCTTCTGAGGGTCTTCTGAAGGTCTTCTGAAGGTCTTCTGAAGGTCTTCTGAGGGTCTTCTGAGGGTCCCTCGGACACGCTTTAAGACTCGGGGAGATCGTGCTTTCCAGTCGGCAGCAGCTAAGGTTTGGAATAGTCTCCCTACAAGTCTGAGGTCTGTTGAGACAGACATTTAGGCAGCATGTGGTATTTTATGTGTTAACTTGTGTTTTATGCCTGTTTTTTTCTCCTGTTTGTTTTATTTGCTGTTTATCTTTGATTTATTTTGTGTCTGCCTGTGAAGCACTTTGAAAGGTGCTGTATAAATATACTTTACCTACTTTATTTACTTACCTGCTCTCTAGAGACTGAAACCATGATGCTGTTATTAGTCTTTGGAGCCGTTTCTAAACAAACTAATGTGACCAAACTCTTCATGATGAAGGAACATGTCACCCAGTGCAGCGGCTTATAGTCGGGTTGATACAGTATTGATTGTTTATTGACTAAGTTACAAGAAGTAAAGCTGTGTAAACACAAGTACACAGTAATAGTTTTTGGAAAACAGCGGAGGAATAAGATGAACCTGAACCAGATCAAACTAAATGACTGGTCAGGATGGATGAACTTTGTGTTTGTGTTTCCACCACAAAATGTTTGGAAGCAGTGAGAGAAAAACATGGAGACAATACAAAGACAACAGTGATGTTTACAGACAGAGATGGAAATGTAGCCATGGCAACGTAATCAAAGCTGAGTGTATGCGAGTGTGTTTGTCCAGCTGTGACTGAGTGTTTGACCCGTTTTTAAACGAGAGCAGCCAAAACACCCTCAACAACTTTCTGTTAGCCTGAAACTTCATGACTTTTCCAAAAGTGACCAAGAACAAACAAACATGGAAATATTTCACCTTTTCATTTATGTTTGTGAACCTGATACACATTTTATACATACTGTAGATTAAATTTGACCTGTTTTTATTCAAAAAAGTTAAACTGAGCAAACAGAAATGTATTTTGTAGGGCTGTCCCCGACTCAGAGTCAGCACCTCAGACCATTCTCATCTCTATTTCTCTATATTTATCTCGTTACATGTATTTGGTTCTTATATGTACTGAAAAACATTATTACTTATTGTTTCTTTCCTCAAAACAGCCCTCACCGCAGTCACAGTCAAATCAAGCGCACCTGCAGAGCAGCCGTCCTGCACTAAACTGATATAACAGCTACATGAGTCACATGTTTTACCTGAAAGACTCGTGTTTTCATGCTGCTGTTCATCAGCTGTGATGTGAAAACATCAGATTTACACACAGTCAGAGAAATAAAAAGTCCAAAATCCAAGTGCAGCACGGATCGTCTCTCCTGATTGGCTGCTGACGGTGCTGTCAGCCGTCAGTAGAGACGCTGGTAGAGTTTACTCACTGAATTAACATCAGAGCTCAGTGTCAGAGTCAGAGAAGGAAACAGTCGCTCTGCATTGCACTGTCCTCCATCTCCATCGTCCTCTGTTTCCATCGTCCTCTCTGTTTCCATCTTTCCTCTGTTTCCATCTTCCTCTCTGTTTCCATCTTCCTCTCTGTTTCCATCTTTCTCTCTGTTTCCATCTTTCCTCTCTGTTTCCATCTTTCCTCTCTGTTTCCATCTTCCTCTCTGTTTCCATCTTTCCTCTGTTTCCATCTTTCCTCTCTGTTTCCATCTTCCTCTCTGTTTCCATCTTTCTCTCTGTTTCCATCTTTCCTCTCTGTTTCCATCTTTCCTCTCTGTTTCCATCTTTCCTCTCTGTTTCCATCTTTCCTCTGTTTCCATCTTTCCTCTCTGTTTCCATCTTTCCTCTGTTTCCATCTTTCCTCTCTGTTTCCATCTTTCCTCTCTGTTTCCATCTTTCCTCTGTTTCCATCTTTTCTCTCTGTTTCCATCTTTCCTCTGTTTCCATCTTTCCTCTGTTTCCATCTTTCCTCTGTTTCCATCTTTCCTCTGTTTCCATCTTTCCTCTCTGTTTCCATCTTTCCTCTCTGTTTCCATCTTTCCTCTGTTTCCATCTTTCCTCTCTGTTTCCATCTTTCCTCTGTTTCCATCTTTCCTCTCTGTTTCCATCTTTCCTCTCTGTTTCCATCTTTCCTCTCTGTTTCCATCTTTCCTCTCTGTTTTCATCTTCCTCTCTGTTTCCATCTTCCTCTCTGTTTCCATCTTTCTCTCTGTTTCCATCTTTCCTCTCTGTTTCCATCTTTCCTCTCTGTTTTCATCTTCCTCTCTGTTTCCATCTTTCCTCTCTGTTTTCATCTTCCTCTCTGTTTCCATCTTTCTCTGTTTCCATCTTTCCTCTCTGTTTCCATCTTTCTCTCTGTTTCCATCTTTCCTCTCTGTTTCCATCTTTCCTCTGTTTCCATCTTTCCTCTGTTTCCATCTTTCCTCTCTGTTTCCATCTTTCCTCTCTGTTTCCATCTTTCCTCTGTTTCCATCTTTTCTCTCTGTTTCCATCTTTCCTCTGTTTCCATCTTTCCTCTCTGTTTCCATCTTCCTCTCTGTTTCCATCTTTCTCTCTGTTTCCATCTTTCCTCTCTGTTTCCATCTTTCCTCTCTGTTTTCATCTTCCTCTCTGTTTCCATCTTCCTCTCTGTTTCCATCTTTCCTCTGTTTCCATCTTTCCTCTCTGTTTCCATCTTCCTCTCTGTTTCCATCTTTCTCTCTGTTTCCATCTTTCCTCTCTGTTTCCATCTTTCCTCTCTGTTTCCATCTTTCCTCTCTGTTTCCATCTTTCCTCTGTTTCCATCTTTCCTCTCTGTTTCCATCTTTCCTCTGTTTCCATCTTTCCTCTCTGTTTCCATCTTTCCTCTCTGTTTCCATCTTTCTCTCTGTTTCCATCTTTCCTCTGTTTCCATCTTTCCTCTGTTTCCATCTTTCCTCTGTTTCCATCTTTCCTCTGTTTCCATCTTTCCTCTCTGTTTCCATCTTTCCTCTCTGTTTCCATCTTTCCTCTGTTTCCATCTTTCCTCTCTGTTTCCATCTTTCCTCTCTGTTTCCATCTTTCCTCTCTGTTTTCATCTTCCTCTCTGTTTCCATCTTCCTCTCTGTTTCCATCTTTCTCTCTGTTTCCATCTTTCCTCTCTGTTTCCATCTTTCCTCTCTGTTTTCATCTTCCTCTCTGTTTTCATCTTCCTCTCTGTTTCCATCTTCCTCTCTGTTTCCATCTTTCCTCTGTTTCCATCTTTCCTCTCTGTTTCCATCTTTCTCTCTGTTTCCATCTTTCCTCTCTGTTTCCATCTTTCCTCTGTTTCCATCTTTCCTCTGTTTCCATCTTTCCTCTCTGTTTCCATCTTCCTCTCTGTTTCCATCTTTCCTCTGTTTCCATCTTTCCTCTCTGTTTCCATCTTTCTCTCTGTTTCCATCTTTCCTCTCTGTTTCCATCTTTCCTCTGTTTCCATCTTTCTCTCTGTTTCCATCTTTCCTCTCTGTTTCCATCTTTCCTCTGTTTCCATCTTTCCTCTGTTTCCATCTTTCCTCTCTGTTTCCATCTTTTCTCTCTGTTTCCATCTTTCCTCTGTTTCCATCTTTCCTCTGTTTCCATCTTTCCTCTCTGTTTCCATCACAGTATGTTTTTATATTATTTAGAGTCTGTAAAGGTTTACAGGGCGTCATGCGTTGCTCCGTGTGTGTAATGACGTGGATAAAAAGGCGGCTTATCAACTGCATCAGCGACTTTTAATGGGCAGCCTTAATATTTTGTGTTAAATAAAGTCATTTACAAGGACACAAGTTATCTCAGGACACTTTTCACATAGAG
The DNA here is from genome assembly GCF_963924715.1 of Thunnus thynnus. Lineage (NCBI taxonomy): Eukaryota > Metazoa > Chordata > Actinopteri > Scombriformes > Scombridae > Thunnus > Thunnus thynnus. The sequence goes on along the minus strand of NC_089533.1, from coordinate 1,857,145 downwards.
CAGGTCTAGATGTGCCCTTTAACAAGAAGAAACCTCAGGCAGAACCGGACTCTAGGTGGACGACGTCTGCCTCGACTGCTTGCTTAAACTAAATTATCCTGTGTGATAATAACGTCTCTATAAGTTTATTATTTTATTTGGCTCACCTTGACTCGTCCAAACTCACAGGCCAGATCGAGGGGAGTCTTCTTGGCCTTGTTGACCAGACAGGGGTTGGACTGATGCTGCAGCAGCATCTCAGACTGAAACAAACACAACAACAGCTTTTAAATACATTTTACAAAGTGAAACAACAAGAAAACGTACAAGAGGTGACAGACAAGAGAAACGTTTGTGTGTGTGATGAAGGAAATCAGTGGATGTAAAGTAGCAGAGTCGAGGAAAATAGAATATGGATAATAAAGATAATAGACACCAAAAATATCACATTGATAACATGGGGATAAATATCTAATAAAAAACTGCATGTTAACATCTTGGAACCAGCATTTAAATGAATTAGAGCTGCAACAATTCAATAATTGATTTTATCAGTTAGTTGCCAACTATTAAATTAATCAGCAACTATTTTGGTGATCGATTAATCGTTTTGAGTCAGTTTTTTAGGAAGAAAATGTCCAATTCTCTGATTCCAGCATCTTAAATATGAATATTTTCTGGTTTCTTTCGTCTCTCTGACAGTAAACTGAAGATCTTTGAGGACGAAACAAGACATTTGAACACCGATCAACATTTTATAGACCAAACAGCTAATTGATTAATTGAGAAAATAATCAACAAATTTATTAATAATGAAAATAATTGTTAGTTGCAGCCCTAAAAGCAATAATCTCAGTGTTGACATAAAAATATGAAAAACAAACAAAACAGACTGTAATCAGTTTAAAGTTTTACATTTTGATTTCAAATGAAGCTTTAATATTTTAAGCAGAAGCCGCAGACTCTCTGATCACATCGACATTAAATCTGTCTGAGAATGATGCTCAGCGGGGGGGCAGACTCACCTACATTCAACATAATCCTAACAGATTAAATAACAACAGAACAACAGTCAGATCTGAGCTCAGGATTCATTTAAAAAAACACCAAAAACATCCCGTCCTCCTAAATCCTCCTCGTTATCACGTCTGAATCCCGACAAACCGTCACAACCAGCTTCACCACCAGCAACACAGACTCCTCCAGTACAGCTGCACCAGTGCCTGAACTTCACACCATCACTGAAGCATCAATCATCTCAATAACAAAGACAGATGAACGACATCAGCTGAGAGGAAACATGGTGAGCAGCTATTAAACAGTATTTAACAGTGAGCAGGCAGATTCTAGCATTAGAATCAATTACTTACATACTTATTAAAAGAAAAACAGGATATGTTTGATAAGTCTGAGGACCATTTATTACTTTTATGAAGAGTTTGTCACATATCATTCATTCCTTCAATCTTCTATCAGTCTCAATTCTGTGCAATTAAGATAATATTTGATCATCTATTTCCAATTTAGAAATGTGTTTTTACATTATACACTTTAACAACAATCTACAAAACAATTGTTTTGTGAAACTAGTAATTATTTATAGATTAATCTGTCGATTATTTTTGTGATTAATAGTCGTTTAATCTCTAAAACGTCAGAAAACTGTGAAAAATCTCAGATTTTCAGACTCCAAGGTGACGTCTTCATCTGACCGTCAGATTCAGTTAACTGTCATGTAAAGTCAAAAAAAGGCATCAAAACCCCCAAAGATGATCAAAATAGTTGCTGATTAATTTTTTATTGATCGACTAATCTGTTCATAGTTACAACAATGTGTACTTGTGTTTACACAGCTTTACTTCTTGTATCTTAGTCAATAAACAATCGATACTGTATCAACCCGACTATAAGACGACGCTTCTCCAACTCTGACACTCGTCCTGTTGGGAAAGTTTCCCTGTTATTAATATTACTATTAATCCAAACAGAAGAGTCTTCATGCTTCCATTTAAAGCAGAATGTAAATGTCTCCTGTCACTGATCATTGTGTCTGTCTGAGCTCCTCATCCTCAGTGACGGCAGTAACGTTTTCACTCGTCATGAATTTATTTCCTCCGCGGCAGAAAAACACGTCACACGAGCCTTCAGAAGATTCAACACTTTTAGCACCGACTGACTCTGATGCTGTGTCTCAAATCACATACTTCTGTACTTACACTTAACATTTTGAGTGCATAAGTGCGTTCACACTGAGAATTATGGGAAATGCAGCGTACTGTGAGAACCCGGATGGTGCACTCAAAACAATCAAAAAATTGAGTGTGGAACTATGGATACTTCTCGCCCTCAATGGTCGCCATCTTGGCTACGTAGCGGAAGGGGAGGGACCACTTTTCAAACCGGAAGTGACGGCCGAGTACGTTGTAACTAC